>NW_026854090.1:0-261750 GCF_026571515.1 Ruditapes philippinarum
GAAAATTGGAGGTACTAAAGTGGGTACGAAACACAGCGTCGCTATTGTAAACAACTAAAGATAGACACCAACATAAAGTGCAATTCAAGGTATTTATTTTTCCCTAATGAAAATAATAATTTTGCAGAACCATATTTTATAACATTTATGCAATCAAGACAACCTATTGGCTACTGTATGTAAAAAATCAGTTTCAAATAAAAATATTGACTGTACAGCAAAATAAACATGGAATTTTGAGTTCAATCATGGATCTACGCAACGAAATGAAATTAACAATGCATAATTTCGGATCACGTTAAGTGTTAAACGTGATATGGTAAAACATAAAAGAAAACAGTGCAGGCTTTTGTTTAATGTTTAAATCTATGGAAATGTAGTAAGTATCTATCGGCTGTTGTCAAATTTATTGTGGCGGGCATTAAGATATACCATTGTCCGTCCGTTCACTTTTGGGTCCAACGAACTTAACCAAATTACATTGAAAGTTATTTACAAGTCTGTTATCATTCCAAAATCACTTTTAAGGAGTGAACTGTGGCATACATACATACAGAACGACATAAACAAACTAGAGATTGCTCACCGTTTTTGTATTAAAAACATACAGTCGCTTTAATCGGGTACAAGTACAGATTACTGCCTAGCATCTCTGAAATATAAATTTTATTGAAACCATGATCGACTATTGGAAACTGGTTTTTATTGGACAATTGTGTAGACTTCCTTGCCAATATTTAAGCAAAAGAGTATTCATAAATCGACTAACACGTTATCTAAATAACGATTATCAAGTGATTGGTTTTATTCCAGACGTCTACACACTTTTGCTCAAATACGGACTAAAATTCGAACTGGAGGAATATGTAAGAAGCGACAGGTTTCCAAGCAAACACCAATGATAAAATTAACTTAACAAACATGTTATTATGGCAGTTAAGAAGTAACGATACGAATGCTTAATTCAACACAGATCAACAGGTTATGGATACGTACCAATGTAAGGTAATCCTTGTGAGCTTTGGACAGTACTGCGGAATCATCCAAAGTTACGTCCCTGTTGTGATTTGATAGTGCCTGTCGTTCGAAGACTTATGTCGCTTCCTTACATGGAACAATGTTAATACTGTTTCAATTTTTGTACTGACATTGTGGATCATACCTTGAACTTTTGCACAATTTACGACAGCATGACTGGGATTTCCTCATAGCTGACAAAGGAATAAACTTTTATCCAGACTAGATTTATCAACCTATAAATGTACAATTAGATATGCTCCTCAACATTACACTTGACGAGGTCAGGAAAGCGAGGTTTTTCTCTTCTCAAACGACTCTATCATTTGCTTAAAACAGGCCGCTAACGTAACATGCTGCTATAGGCCAAAATGAACAAGTTTGTTTAGAAATATTGTATACGTATTATGTTATCTATTTGGTATTTAATACATGTACAATCGTTTATTACTTTTGCTTATATAAAATCATATTTGTATTTTATGCAATAGTAGTTTTAAGTTCCGCTAGAAAAAACAACAAACTAAAAGGCATTACATGTGTTTATGTGGGGTGTTTTTAAAAAAACTGTTTTTTTAAATTTTACTATTTTTGCTTAACATAAGTACTTATAAAATTTTAATTTTGCCTGCATAATTAAGTAACATGCTATGACAGACCTGCTTATAATAATGAAATTATAAGAAATTATAAGTGAAACGTACAATCATATCGTAGTAGAACTCATTTGTAGTTTCTAAAATCATTTCATTCCAAGGATTGTTTCAATAATTAAAACGAGTATTTCCCAATAAATCAAACTTGACGGCTTAGAGGCTTTATTTCAATGAAGTAAATAAAAAAATCCAGATATCAAAGGCATTCATCATTTAAATTACATTGCTTCACACAAATAAGGGTAAACGGTGATTTGTACAAATGAAGTACCGATATTAGATAACCTGACGGGAAAATTAAAAAATATATATATTGTGTCTAGATCTGATATTGTTCTTGCATATAATTTTTAAAACATTTTCAGCGTATCATATAAAATAATAGTTATGTTTGAATTTGATTACACTTATGAACAAAACAGTATATGGTTGCTAGTCTAAGGGAGAATGTGTCTAAAGTTGTATGCATGGTAGATTTTGTTATTTCAGATTTTTCCGAATCCGGTGATATGGGGTGTGAGGGATCTTGCTCTTTTTCATTATTCCCCATGAATAGCCTAGGTCAAACCAAGTCTGCAATTGACATGTTGTTGAGAGTTAGAGTTTTTTTTATTTTTGTTTTTATCACCAGTGTGTCTGAGCTTTATGTTGACGATACAATTTGGTTTCGATGTTTACACATTAACGACTTTTATAATGAACGGTTGATTTTATTTATAGCAAACAAATAATTCTGAAAACAAAACATTTACACTGAAATGTCTCAAGTTCATACTCTTGAAAATATATAATTTATAATACTTTTAAAATATAACCACTCGTTTGCAACTGACTTTGCAACGTGTTCAAAGACTAGAACGCAGCTTTTATTAAATGTAAAGGAAAACATCCATTAAAAGACCAATCACTCGAATATCCCCGTTGTTGCACATTTTGTATGAGCATGATGCATTTATAAAGAATTTTGGAAGTTAATAAAGTGAATTATTCAGACTCTTTTTGGTCTATGTGACTATATCAAAAGACGCCTTATATTCAACTATTACTTATCCTAAAGTGTTAACATATATAGGGCTTGTTTCCCTCAAAATATTTTAAGATGAGATAAAGTAATAAGAAAAGTCGCATTTCTATCATATTGTCATTTAACTCTCATAAAAAGCCCAATATTAAAACGCGTTTTACTAGTTCAAATATAAATTGCCCATAATACAATGCATTAAATAAGACCTAAAATGTTAAAACAAAACTGTAGTTTCCTTAATGTTTTGAAACAGCAAATTCTCGAGTTTGGTATATTGTAACATCTGTTTCGTAAATTATGCCTTTTTATTGCGTTTACTCGGAATAGACCCTGTTTCCATAAAAATTCTTTTAATACGTGTTCTTACCGTCATAAATCCAGATAAACAGACATCTTGGCGATTCTCCTCTTAAAGCTAAATTAATCTAGTATTTAGGGTGATAAATATAAGACTTTCCTAACCTTTTTGCACAATGGAGCCAGAAATGAGATTTCAAGAAAACATAAAGCTTAAGAAAGAATTGTAACTAAAAGATAAATCTAAATCGTTTATGCATTCCAAAATGTTATTTCAGGCATATTGGATAAACCTTACTTACAAATGCTTTAGAACCAATTTGTCACAAAAGCAGCCAAGTGTAAACCAGCGGTATTTTAATTTCCGTAAAAGCATCAAGTAACTAGGTAAATTGGGGAGCTGGAACAGAACACAAACAGAAAAAAGTTTTGAAAATGAAATAAAAATTGCTTGAAATAAATCTTTAACTACATATACTCGTACACATATAATTGTAGATGCAATATTCTGAATGACTTATGCCTAAACTTTTGACAGAACATATTTGGTATGGTAAATACAGCAAATTTTTACAATTAGACCGCACACACACGATTATCAAAGTAAAATTTTAACATGATTGCAAACTGAGTTCCTTTTTTCAACAGGGAAACTTTAAAAATGTTATTAAAGATCAATCAAAAGACATTTTCATGTCATCGTACCGTATCAAAATATAAATAACTGTATCAATAGGGTTATTTGTTTCCATGTAAATGGCTTTATTTCTTACTGGTGCTGATTTCTAAATAGAATGTATGGCTAATTTCCAAAATACTGACATTAATGGCGTTGTTTCTAAATATGATACACACTTTTACACCTTATGCAATTTACAAGTTTCTTTGTCATGGCTTCCGATCAACTGATTTGAAGCAAACCGAGTGAGGAAAATGAACTATCACCAATAGCTGAGATTTTTGTGTTTTATATCATTTTATATAATCTGTTTTGGCTTAAATTTCAAACTCAAAGCTCATACTTTAAGATTATTTAGGATTACAAACATAAGACCACGCATCTTGATAACTGTACGTACACATTCGGTTTATACAAAATTTGATTTTTTTCGATTGTCCATGGAGCTAAACACACACACACACACACACACTTGAAACCGTTTCTGGAAACAAACAGTACTGAGCAATAAGTGTTAAGTTTCTTCCTTTATGAAACCCTCTCTCTTGAGAGCGTTTAAACCCATAAGAGTAGCGAACTTTATATTACTAGTCCAACGTGGTAATCACTCGGCCATATCCGCTCTATATTTAACTCAACGCAACATTTTAAGCCCGAGTAAGCGTTGATGCTATTTTTGGTCTGATTTGCGTAAAGTACTGGTTTGTTACGCGCATAACTAGTGAGAGTGACGTCATATTAAAGACGGTTTTAAGTTAGATTTTATACTGGGAAATTCATAATAGTCAATGATTTTTATTAGTGCCTTTTTAAAGGAAAATGTTTCAAAGTGTTAAATAATTTTATACTACTGAACTATCGGGTATTTCATATGCTTGATGGAATATAATCTGCAATGTGCATGCATGAACTTTTTGACTTTTTGAATATTGCAATAGCGGTTACTTTTAAACAGTTTCAAGTGATAATGATTTTGAATACTGTTTTCTTTTCCTAAATATAAAATATCAGTTCACTTGTGTGAATTTCTTAGCAGAACATAGCTTAGATTGTTAATCCATCTTATTTTTTACGGGAAGTGTATCAGTCAATTTTCCTTAATGTTTCTATGAATTAATTTTCATATGTCACCATAATTGTTCATACAGACAATCAAGCGATACTTCTCATCTCATACACAAGGATTGGGCCAATGCTAATAAAATGAAATATATACGAGTTTATAAGCCTTATGTCACGAATCGACACAGACAAAAACACGAAATGCCAGTACATCTGCAAGGAGGGAAAAAACTTTAACCACAATTGGTTACAAAAACTATTGGTATACAAATGTTCAAGATACAAGATATAATGTTTAAAATGTGTTTATAAGATTCAGAAAATGATAAGTTTGGACTTGAATCCTAAACAAAACATTGAGCCAGAATTTGTTTGAGTCGCAAGTTGTTGATTGTTTTAATAAAAAAAAAACGTTTAAAAGCATACCAGAGGTAATAAGCTAAGTGATTTAAAATAGCTTTTTGAGAAAACAACTTATATTCCATACAAAATATGCCACCATTTCTCTTAGCGCAATTTTAGTGATAAAATCCATTTGAAGATTACATTTATAGTTTATATTAATATGAAATATAAAAGATGAAAAATAATCACATGTATATCCTTCTTTTTTATCTATGATTTGTGTCGAATCAATTATCGACATCGTTGATTCAATAATCGACATCATCTTAAAATGTGTCGTTAAGTTAATTTGGAACTCTGTGGTTTGAAAGAAAGCAATACTTTGGCAATTTTCTTTAAGTTTGTAAGACAACACGCGGTTCTTCAGTGGTTGGAAAAGGCATATCACTTCATGTTTTCTGCATCTTTGATTAAATAAACAGTTATGTCATGGTGTCATCTGGATCAGATTTCAATGTATTCTTTAAATAAATATAGGATATAACATTGTTGTATTTTTAATATAAAAATAAAAGAATGACGGTCAAACTATCTGTAAAGATACCGTGGTCTTGAAAGCAAGGCACTGTAACAGCCAAGGATTCACCAAGAGTCAGATATACCCGTACTGACAACCAGTGTTTGATTCTTTCTCTTGAATATCTTTTTAGAAATAATGCTCACTAGATTTAATGATGTCATATTTTATGACATCACGTCATATAAGACATAAGATTCCCCAGTGCATTGAAAATGCTAGAACAACCTACGTAATATATGCATGAATCCAACACATAAATAGAGTAACAACCCTCAATTAAGACCACCATCGGGACTGGTCCTAATTGCGGGGTGGTCTTAAATGTGATTTTTTTAACATTGCTTATACACTTGTTGACTATTTTAGAAAAATAAAATTTTTCCCATAATCAATGTGCTGAAAGCAAAACTCAGCCACTCTAAAATTTTCTTTCACACCGTATTTCATACAATGTCCCAATGATATAAGGTGTTTTTGACGCGTAAGAGCATTCAAGCAGATAATAACAACATAACAACAAATTCAAGATATATAGAAACGTATTTTGCTGTTTTTAATCTTTCCGAATGATAACTTTTTTCAGGTAGTGATACCCAATATATGTGCCCGTATTCTATTCAAATATTTTTCCTTCCTAAACATATTATTATATTAAACTGATATGTAAATTTCATACAGTTGAGTTACTTAATGATATGATGATGATAGTATTTTTGCCTTATAATTCACGCGTTTTCTTTATTTTAAGTAATAGGAGGTTGCCAGAATGTTTATGAAAAGCTATTAATGAAACCGACAAACAAAAAGGACCAGGATCAAGCGACCGAGGTTTTGTAACGACATATTGTTGTTTTTGTTGCTGTTGTTGTTCATGGAGATTGCTGCGATGGCATAAAAGGGAGGCGAAAATAGTTACATGTATTCAGCAAAATGAATAAGGTACCTGTACATACTTAAAACATATTGCGTGGCCATGTAATGATTTAACGTGCGCACGTTATACTAACCAACTCGCTCGTGATAAATAAAATATTTCCTTTGAATGTAAATGTATAGTACGACAGTACGGTGGTGACAATACGACAAATACAATGGCGAAACACGACAACAGTGACACGATTGTTACCATCGTACTGGCGTACTGTCACTATCTACTGTCGTACTGTCACCATCGTACTGTCGTACTGTCATCATCGTACTGTCTCCTTCCCGTTAGGCATGCGCATTATTAAAAATAAATCTGAAGGTTAATGTTGACCGTGTGATAAAGTCTCATTTTAGCAATGGCCTAACTATTGACGAAAGTAGTTTGTAATTGTAGTTGATAAAAATAATCAAATAATTTAATTAACAAATAAGTCAAATACAAATTTTCTAGATTAGTCCTATCTGTTGAAATACGAGTTATGAAGACACATGTGTACATTTTTATCATAAAGCTCTTTATCTAGGAAGATGGCTTTTATTTTCTTGATAGCTTATCTTGATAGAAAAATTTTTTTTTTATAGAACTCAAGTATATGTTCTAAGTTTCGCAAGTTCCTTTAGGCTTAGGAACATCCACTGAATATAACCTGAAATCAAAACAATTCAACATGTAACGTTAGTAAACATTTAGCATTGTGTGCTTAACTTCAAATATTACCTTAATTATAAAACGTAGACGCAATACGAATTATAGGTAAAAGTTTCAATGCGATATTGACAGAACGATAGCATGTTGTAGACAATACCATGGTAAAAGTACGACAGTTCGATGGTGTCAGTAAGATACTACGATTGTGATAGTACGACAGTACAAGAGTACGAAGATGATAGTACGATGGTAACAGTACAATGCTGACAATCGAAGGAGACAGTACGATGGACTGTCACCTGATACATACCGAACTCCAATGTACATGTATATTTCTGATCATCTGTGAAAGATCAATTAAAATCGTGTCCAAAATGGTTGCTTGTAAATTTACCCTTTATCCTTATAACATAAAAGTTATTTTTATGTATTGCTTATGAAAATCAATTTAGACTGCGTATGTTTTTTATAATGTGATGACCATTTCAACAAGATTTTAAACTTTTTTTCAGTTTCACGCATGCAAAAGGAGATGATAATATCTGAAGGAAAACTTTTCCTACGTGACGAAAAAAAGACTTCGTCATACTGACTAAGGACCTTCTTCTATAGATTGATTTAAACTATTTTAGTGCTTTTAGTACAATGTTTGACTTATTCCTGTGGATACGGATTGTTTTATTAGTATTGCTAAAACCTATCTGCATAATACATTTGTGCTAATGACTCCTCCATAACCTGGTGTTATATTTTATAATGTAAGCACGAAGAATACATAATCTTTAAAAAGATGGTGTAACATAAATGGCTCATAAAAATCATTGTTAAGATAGAAAGAAAACAACCCAAAGTCGGTATAGTTAAACGATATGCAATGGCAAGACTTGAAAATATCGAGAAAAAAAGTTTAAATGTATATTATAATCATTGACGGAATGTTCGCGGTACGTTGGTTCTGTCAACTCATTTGAAGAGAGAATTCATTAATTGTCCCAAGAATGTTTAAGTGACATTTAAAAACTTATTGTTTAATTATTGCTGTTGAAATAAACAGCTGTAATAGTTTTTCACATTAATGTACTTAATGTAATCAAAACAACAAAACGTATATTGTTATAAATGAAGTGTTTTGTAAATTAAAAATCTAGATATACATTTATATATTGTTAATTTTTAAGTTAAGTTAACACCGTAATGATTAATTTAAAACTTTATCACGGATACAGTTTGTACTACGACTCTTATCCTTTAAAGATCACGGGGAAGAATCACGCCGTTCGTTACCAAAACAAACAAGATGGCGGATGCAGCCAAACAGTAGGGTTTTTTCCCTTTTCTTCTCTGAAATTCGTGATGTTCTGATGTTAAAGTACATATAACAACCTTCTCCCCAATTTTCCTGGCACACAGGATTTTATTTCATAATTGTTTTTTCCCGTACTTCATCTGAAATGCGTGTCACCAGATTCAAAGCGAGAGAAATTGTCATCGGTTTGATGTGGTAACGTACGGCTTTTTCTCTCAAATTCACTGTTTCTTTTACATATATGTATATTAACTGAAACCACTGACTTTAAAAAGTTGTAATATGTCGTCATCTAAACATTCATGTCCATTCTGGCTAGAATAACCGCTGAAAATATTAATATCGGGGCATTTTCTGGAAATGAAAACGTATGGCGCACAAAATATCAATGATAACGTACGGCGCATTTATTTTCCTGATTAATTGTTTTTCTTTAGTATAGGAAAGTTATGTTTACAAGACATAAGAGGATGTGTGGAACCAAATTATGAAACTGAAATAAATAATATTAGTGTCCAGCTTTATTTGTAATCCATTGAAAGCGTTGTATTTCTTAAAAATTATGTGTGTCAATTTTCATAGAAGAAGAAAAGTCGATGATATATCAAAGTCCGTTCATAACAAACTTTTATTTTTCATAGTGCTTCATAGAACCGCGTTTGTGCAAATGGACAGGTAAAGTGACGAAATAAAGTTATTTTTCATAATATCAATGAAGCCAAATAAAGCTTGACACCTAGTTTGTTTGTATTCATCCGTAGCTGCTCTACAGAAATAAGAAATATTCTCCCCGTCGAAGTTTCTAATTTCTGTAGAACAACACCGGTGAACACTTACATATACTTCGTAACTTCGTAAAAATAGTTAAAGAGTAACGTGATGATTTTTAAAACCGTTCTTTCATAAAGATAATGACATCATCTAAGCGCTGAGCGGTCTGGCATTAAAGGTTTTAGACGGGTTTTCCGGCATGTATAAAAACATCGAAATCCAAATCCGATTTGAAACTTTATAATTAACACTAGAAATTAGTTAGCAAATTCCAATGTCACTCTTTTATTGCAGATACCTGCAATACTTTTTAAAAAAATTAGTGTTTTTGTTGGGGCGTTTGTGCCAGAATATGATAGGCAAATTCTTGAATGTAATTGTATTGATCAAATTATGACGTTCCTTTCATTTACATTTATGAAATCCGCAATTGATGCGAAGAAACCTTCATTTTTTAGGATATTTATTTAAACATAATGTAATTTAAATTTATGTGTTGAAAATCTATTAATATAGAACAATTTTGCATTAATGGTTCATGTAAAATATGTTTTTTGTATGTATGTACATGTATATTTGTGTATGTATATACAAAAGACCTATAAGTTACTGGTTTAAAGATCAATTTTTGAAAATGTTCATTATGTAACTCCTTAAGAAAATTTCGGCTGGTATTTACTTTATCAATCAAAATTGATCTTCTCCAAACCTTTTCATGATTTTTGATATTATGTTTATACAAGTTAAATGTTGATGCTGCACATCAAAGACGCCGCAAAATGATGTAAACAGTCACAGGTAATGTACAAAATCAGAATTGAAAAACGTTCTCTATTACAGTTGAATATCCGAAGCACTTATTAATCTTTTCCTCATGTGCTTGGCATGTGTCTGAAATTCTGAAATGTTTGTCTGTTGCTACAAAGATTGAAACGTCTGGTCGAAGCAAAATAAATTGGATAACAAGTGAAATTGAAATTATTGGTAAATTTAAAATAGATTCAAGACAATATGTGCCGAGAAGTATGTCCATTTAAATATTGATGCGATTTGCATTATGTTCGAATCATTTTGAGGACGAACTGTCTGTTATTGTACAAATAGCGAAATATGTCTGTAATATCAAATAATAGTTATAAATAAATTTTTATATATAATCAATTCTTTGTAACGTATTGTTTACTTATTTATAAAAGATTAAACTACTTGAATAAACAAAAGATTGCATATTCGCCTAGAATCTAGGTATTGGACCACAAAGTGTTATCAAAAATCTAGGCAAAGAGAACAATCGTCGGTCACAAAGTCCTTCAAAATAACTGATTGCAAATATTTGTGATACGTTTTAAAATAAGCATACTTTTTTCACTCAGTTAATCTGTTTTGTAACTTAAATGTTAATTATTTAAATGAATAACTTGCCGCAAACGTTTTGCCTGTTTTGCAAAAAATAGTTCCGCTGTGTCCGTAGCGCCAAAATAATCTCCATTGAATATTTTAGTGATACCTCTTGTTCCCTGATATAGACCGGTCTAAACGGGTTTTAAAACGATCGACTATAGAATGGCTCATTGGCACGTTATTTATAAGGTAGATAAAATAAGATAATTATAAAAAGAATATGATATCAAACATAACACTTTCACTTCAATTAAACGTTTATTTTAATCCTTTAAAGCTCTGTGACATGTTGTACATCAGAAAAGCTATTTTTATAAGTAAATTTGAAAACAATATGATTTTGTTCAAACAAAACAAAAAAAAAAGATGCACAAAATCAAGTCTAATATTTTCACCCTTGCTATACGTACAAATGCATATCTACTCTAATGAACTGTTCATTATTGTGCATTTTTTATGTCCTCATCGGCTTTAAAGCCTATTGGAATAAAATGAAATGTCTACAGTTTGACAGGTTCAAATATTAAGATTTCCTTATCAGAAATTTGTTAGGAATGATTTTAGACTTTTTTCTTGGAAAAGAAAATTTATCAAGCCGTCCGTACCTTTTTAACATTTTTGCTCTGCTGAATGCGTTTCTTCTTTCCGATAAGAGGATAAGACCATAATTATCGCACAACACTGGCAAAATTTGATGTGAAGACAACACTACACAAATGTTTTCTGAAAGTGGAAGCTTTTCTTTTCATTCTGCATTTTATACAAAATATTCTCAAACTATACTGTTTTAATTTGTATATTAACAACGGATATCTATTATGCAACCAACTAGAAAGATATTTATATCCGATGGTATAGCATTGTTCAATGAATTATTTCTGACCAACATTTTGTTCAGATATCTATCATTTCCTACATAAAAATAGTTCATTATCAGCTGATTGGACAAATGGAAATCGACCAAGTAGTAAAATGCGCCCTACGTTATCATTGATATTTTG
The DNA here is from genome assembly GCF_026571515.1 of Ruditapes philippinarum. Lineage (NCBI taxonomy): Eukaryota > Metazoa > Mollusca > Bivalvia > Venerida > Veneridae > Ruditapes > Ruditapes philippinarum. The sequence continues at coordinate 11,716 of NW_026854090.1, forward strand.
TGCGCCATAGTTTTATTTCCAAAAAAGCTTAATATTTAAAATTTTCAGCGTAAATCTAGCCAGAAGGGGAGATTACTTACTGGACAAAAAAACAACTTTTTTAAAGTCATGGGTTTTAGGTAATTACATATAAAAATTTTGTAAAAGAAAAAGTGATTTTGGGGGTGTTACCACGATCAAAACCCTGAAATTTTTTCGCTTCGAAAACTGGGGATGCCATTTCAGTGAAGTACGGGGGCGAAAATCATGAAATTAAAAACCTGTGTGCCAGGGAAAAATTTTGGAGAAGGTTGTTATATGTACATTTACATTAGAATATCACGAATTTCAGAGAAAAAAGGGAAAACCTACTTTTTGGCTGCATCCGCCATCTTGTTTGTTTGGGTAACGAACGGTGTGATTCTCCCCTTGAAGATATTGATCATATTTTGTTTTATTGTTTGCCACCAATGGAGATGTACAGATACTAAAATTAACATAATTAAAATAGACATTTATCGAGGACCTCTAACTTATTTGACATGATTGTCGTCACGATTTCGTGTTGCCGTATTTCTCAACTCAGTACAGAGGTCGGATTAGTTAAAACAAATTATTTTCTGACCTCGGGCAACCTTTCCTTATATAATGAGTCAAAGAAAGTGCAAATTAAACTTATTGTTACATATAAAAGAGAATAGGATTTAAATAGACAAACAGTTATAATATGAGAGATTTGATAATATACGGTGTAACAGTTTTGAATAAGGTTTATATCGGCCAACATCAAATAGTACTTTAGTATTTGACATAAAGCATATGACTCAGGATTCACTTTATAAATGGGCTTTAACCCTAATGATAATAGGGTTAATGATAGTAAAAGTGCTGTTTGGAAAGAACTGCGTATTTTGGCAAAATACCATTGTAAGTTTCCTTATTCATACCTTCAAAGTATTCCATGTGACTAGTAGTAATTAACTTCAGTCGACAAATGTATTTTCGAAAGCTGTCTAGGTATAGTGCTAAGGTAATGGAAATCAGCAGAACCTAGTGCCTGTCAGTATTTTCGACCAGAATGGGAATTGTTGAATTGTGGAAAAGACAAAAGACGCAGACTGCATGATCTGATGGGGAGATATGGAGAACATTGACTTCATCTTGTTTTAAGAAGTTGGAAACTATCTCAAAGGTATGGACCGGGGCGTTATCCTGCAGGAGACGAATGTGTTTTTGAACTCTGTGACTGGACGTCGTTTTTTATATGTTCCTTTTTCGCGTCAGGAAAACATCTCTATTGTACATGTATATCGCTGTTTGTTTTTATCCATTTTGACTCGGACAGTAAATTCAATGTACATGTATTAGATTATAAAAGAAATTGCGTACAAAACATTTTTGGCGCTTAATGTGCCTTATTCAATAATGAGTTTTTTTGCAGTTTCTAGTTTCCAATGTTTTGTTACAGTAACTATGTTTTCGTACAGGATCAATATAGTGAATCTCGGGTTCATCTTCAGTTACTACATTGGGTCATTTTAATTTGTCGGTCGTATTCTTGAAACAATTGGAGAAGTGCTTGGGCAATTTTATCAAATTACTTTTTGTGGTAATCTGTTATCAAATGGGGTAGTCACCTAACAGTTATCTTTTTTACATTCAGTGTTTTTTCAGATTAAATTCAACACTTGATAATGATATACCTAACATATAACTATATCAAGCCCCGCATATATAGCATTTTTTCACAGGAATTTCTTTTACTTTTGCGATCGCACGCTTTGGTCTATTTGATTTAGGTGCATTGTCAAAATCTGTAGAACGGAATCAAATTTCTTCCTCCGCCTACGAACAGTGTCAGAAGACAGAGAATTATTATCATAGACAACCTTAACATCGCTGAAGATAACTTTCACACGAGCTTCAGCGCAATATGCAATTCTTTTTGAACAATCATTGTATTTGTCAATATGAGGCAGTAAAGATGTGAATATATCTGATATAATGTAACGTCGAGAAATAAATGTAATATGAATAACTTCAACATAAACGCTAGAATGCTAGAAATTTCAAATTTCATAAATATTCTGTCTTACGCAGTATCTTTAAAATTAAAGTTTAAAAGTACATATTTTATGAATCATAAATATAAAGAGAAAGCCAGTTAATATCATTTCAGAATAAAATGACTTTATCTCAGTTTGCGCCCGAAGAATAAGCTATTAGCTTGAGGTATATATTTTCATATTGACAAGTTTGTAAGCTATATGATTGTATCGATTAAATACCTGTGCGCTATAGACTGGTTTCATATTACATGTGCAAAATGGTATATTTTCGTAGCGAGCTAAACAAATGGATTATTTTGCTTTTGAATGAGGAGCTGAAATACAGACTTGATTACAGGTAGGAAACACCTTCATAATGAATATTGTATATCTCTGTCTTTTTTATCTTCTGTACCGTCATATCATGTTAACATGCACCTTAAATCGAATGAAATGGATATGTTAGTAACATCATTTAAAGAAATAGACTAAAAAAGTATCTTAAAAATGTACCGTAGATTTGTATGATTCAGAATATTTTCAAAATAAGTTTTGTTACTATATTATAATTATGATTTTATCCAAGTATCGAAAATATAATAACAAATTTAATAACAAAGAAATTATGTACTATATAATAGCATTATTAATATAATACAAGATAAAAAAGAGTCATTTGAACAGAGACAAAAAGTGAAAAAAAAGCATTTATGTTGTAAATAATGAATGTTTAATTACACCAAAACTAAATTCTTACATTCTTTTGATTAATTTTTGCACAAAGAGTATATCAAAATAAAAACAAATAAAAATAATAGACAATTTATTTGCTAGTAAGATTCAAAGTTATACAAAAACCTGCGTCCAATGTTGTCATAATTGGCCAGTTGCTATCATAGGAATAGTAATGATACCAAACCATAACGAAGGACCGGTTATTTCTAAAACTTGGACAACTATCTAGAAAAGATGATTTTTACAGCTGACGATATGACTCAAAACACGTATTTACTTAATGTATGGTCCTCTCCCGGGTTTAAAGATAGGCTTATATTTGAAAAGGCATTCAAGTATCTAGAAAAAAATATAAATTTAATAATTTGTGTAACAATTTCGAAATAGATTTTAAATTTTCAACTTATAGACATATGCAATCACATCATCTTTTTGTAATTTGAAACAAAAGGTTTTTTGTTCATGTGCGTTGAGCATTGTAATTATTATATAATTGGATTAACCTATATTAGTATGTGTGTGTGGATAGAGAGGTAATTGTATCAAGGTATTCATTTATACAAGATTTTCAATTTGATTTAATTGTTTTGTATGTTAATATCCATATTGTACAAAGCGACCTTCTTGTCAAATGCATTGTGTAATTCTAAATCATTCTAGTGCAAAAATAATCAAGTTTATCTATTTATCCATAGATAAAAAATATATTAGTATAAATAAGATATTTTTATTGCAAAAACTATAATTATGCTTTTTGAATTAAATTTTCTTTTGATGAATACTTTTTATCGAAAAAAAGCATTGAACAAAATTTAAAAAGTAAGAACTATGACTTTCTGTGAAGTTACTTATGAATTTATGTCTACTAAATGATGTTTTAATATCAATGAATGATCTCAATGTGCAACTAAAGCTTCATTAGATAGTTCAATTCCGCTTTGCAATGCGAAATACGTGATAACGTTAGATAAATATAATTCGAATTTAGAACGGGATTTGTTTGCATAATTGAATGGAAAACTTATCATAATGTGATGATAGAACATAAAAATGTTCCCGTTTTAAGCAAATACTTTTGTTTTGTCATATTAAAGACGTTTTCGGTAGTTTTCTGTGCGCATCGTTATGCGCTTCCAAGAAAGATAATCACGGATAATTACTCTTCAAATGAAGGCCAAGTTGGATAGTATTCGGATAAGTATTTAAATTTCGGCTATAAGCAAATAATGAGTAAATAATACAGAATAGATATTTCTAAATGTTCAAAAGGAGATCGGTTCAAAAGAATAAGTCGTTTAGACAACATCGCATAAAGGATTTCTCCAAGCATTAGTACGACAGCATTGATGATAATTCAGCGCGCGTTACTCCACCCACTTGTGGTATGGTGACGAAAGTGCGTCGCGACTTGATTACTGGCAGACAACTGGGCAAAGAAGTTTAAAATGATATATTTTAAAAGTGTTGAATAAAAAAACAAAATTAATAACTAAGAAATGTTCCGAATTTCATTATTTTCTTTGTAAATTTCTGAATACTTGCTTACTGTTCGGGTATGTTAGACGAGTGAAAAAAATAATATTGCCCTAGATATATTTTAAAAAGATATTCAGTATCATTTACTTAATATAACATCAAAAGAAAAAGAAATTTCTATTACAACATGCTTTTGTTGTATATTTGACAATATATTTAGTATAACACTGATATTTCTTAAGAAAGCATGGTAATTTTGACAGTTGGCATATGCGGTAACCATAAAAACTGCCCGTTTACAAAAAATTACACGTCAACATATATTTTTTTTTCTATTTTTGAATCCACCATCAAATGTTACTTGATATATCAATAATGTAGAAAATTCTATGAAAGAAATTTCTTGATAGCTTTAATTTTTTACAGAATTCATGTTTATTTTGCTAATTTTTTGCTTAGTTAAAAAGCATGAATACTTAATTTTTAAAGAAAAATGTTCCAATTATCGTTTGTTTTATACAGAACCCTAAGATAAAGTAAGCTTTGTATAAAATTATGTTTATTGTGAGTGTAATAAGCTATTTCATACATTATCATAACACAGTTTGGCTATTTTGACAATTTTGAGATATACGGTTACCATGGAAACTGCCATTTTTCAAAAAATCCAACACGCTAACATATATTTTTCTTTTTCTTTTTGAATTTGTCATTAAATTTTACACAACATACAAAAAAATTAGAAAATCCTATGAAACACTTTTTTCAATATCTCTAATTATTCTCAGAATTCATGTTTATTTTTCTCATTTTTGTTCGGTTGAGAAACATGGAAAACTAATTTTTTAAAGAAATATGTTCAGATTATCATTTGTGTCATACAGAATCATTAGATAAGATTTTTTTGCATAACACAATGCTCGTTGTGTGTTTTAAGCTATCTTATACATTTTCTATTCGTTATAACACATTTAGGCTATTTTGACAGTTTTTAGATATACGGTTACCATGGAAACTGCCATTTTACAAGAAATCCAACACGTCAACATATATTTTTCTTTTTATTTTTAAATTCTTCAATAAATTTTACTAATCATACAAAAAATTTAGAAAATTCTATGAAAGGATTAATTTTTTCATAAAACTGTAGATTGTCTTTAACATCCAAGAAATCGGTGCATAAAATAGGGTGAATTGTGCATCTCTTATCAAAAGCATGAAACTTTTATTTTATTCTATTTATGATTTATTCAATCATTTATTTGTTTCCTTATCAGTTAATTTTTTTTTATCTTTAAGGGATTAACCTGTCCGTGTTATGTATTGTGCCCTGTCCTGTTTTTGTTTGGGGTCCTCCTGGGCTCCTTGCCACTGACTTTTGTTGCTGGGTCGGGTGGGGGCTGTGTTCATTGAACACCGCCTTTCCATGATGATCTTGTTTAGCATATTTTTGGCACAGTTGTTTGTTAATACAATCCTTTTGATTTAAACCTGTGACCGGGTTGTGCGAATCCATTATTGCCGCCAAAAACCAAGATAACCAACCTATATTAAAAATGTCAGAATATTTTAGTATTTGAGCTGTAGTCATAACTAGCACAGTATGAAATAGCACCAAAACATTGTATAACACGCTAATTTATATTAAAGCCTCGGATTCAGGTTGTGCAAATCCATGATGGCTGACAAAAGCAAAGATGGCTGCCATATATAAAAATCAACAGAATATTAAAGTTTTTCCGCCGTCTTCATATCAAGGCAGTGTGAAATAACACCACTTTATTATTTTACACATTTCAACAAATTCAAGACTAGGATCCAGGTTGTTCAAATCCAAGATGACTGCCAAAATTCTGTCAAAATCAATAATAGATTTATTGGCCTTAAATAGTGACTTATTATGCTCAACAATTAGGTTTAAACATATTCCATTACTTAATTTTTACGAAACCAACTTGCATGCAAAACCTCAGCTAAACTGTAAAGCTGAAGCCTTTTGTGTACAATATCACTCAATATTCTTCTAGATATCAAGCTTAATAATGTGCTCGCATGTTTTTTTTTTTGTTCTATTTTTTTTCTCTGTAAATGTATATCTGTGTGTGCATTTTTTGTATGCAGGAACGCCAGTTTATGAGTCTGTCATATGTATGAAGGGTGTTGATCAAATTGTCGCAGGGTAACATATTTCTGGCTTTGAGGATCACAGAAACAAACTCTGGGCGTACATCTTACAAATACAATTCATATAAAAACAAAATACAATGAAATAACAATATATACACAATCGACGCAGAATAAGAAAATACAGAAAGATATACAATCAATATCTTAATATAAATGATATCATTTCTTACCACAGCGCCTGTTTGAAGATTGAAGATATTTACTGATATAAATTAAACTATTTCAATATAGATTGAAATAATGAAAGTAAATGTACGAGATCTAATGTTAAATTTACTTGTTTTACTATATACGTCTGACTCGTAAGAGATGACTAAAGAGTGAGCGGGACAGGAAAAGCAAACAGTGCACAGAGGTAAAGAATATCTAAAATAACCAATGGATATCTCTCTCTCATAGAAACATTTACAACAAACAAAACAATTGGACAAGTACAACAAAGAACGAGTGACAAGTGTTCACGATATTGCACGGGTGAGATCGACAATGTACATCATTGACGGAAATTGTCGATTTTCACCGATTCAATACCGGAAGTTAAACTTATAAAATAAAAACTGAACGAAACCGAATTAAAACGCGCGTGCACGATGTTTCCGCTTAAACAAAACTATGGAAAGCCACGACTGCCATTACCATGTAATTTCTTTGCTGTGACATTTCCCCTAGTAGGAGAAAATGGCTCCTGATATTTTCCTACACTAATTAATAACAGAATCCTATCGACAAGCTAAAACATTAAATTTATACTACCTAACCTAATTAAGTATATTTTACTTAAAGTAAATTTCAGCATTATTTATTTTTTAATAATTAAACTGAAATGAATTTTAAATTTTAAGCCACAATTTTCCAAAACAATTACTGAAGTTAAGATACTGAACACTTGAAAATTTCTTATCAATAAGCAATTGCGAAAATAATACATCTGCTGAAAATTGAAATATCAACAATAATTTGCTGAAAATGAAAATATCAACAATTATATTCAAATTTGTATCAACCTATAATAAAACACATTAAAAAACACAAACTCTATCTTATGTATACTGAAATAGATAAATAAGAATTATATGAAGTTGAAATTTAACTTCAAAAGTAATGGTACATTAAAGGCACATAATGAAATTTAGCATGTTAAAGGTACAACACTAAATTTGTCAACATTAAAGGTACTGCACCATATTCTCTGAAAAGATAAATATAACATTTTCAGACACAAAATTCAGATAAAATATCAAAAATAAATGCATTTAATATGACTTAGATTGCTTTCCACCTGAAAAATTAGAATTAAGGTTATCAACAGAAAAAATTATCTCCAAAATGTAAATTTGAAGAAACATGTTGACTCCCTAAACTCAGAGAAAATGATGACCTCTCTACACCAGAAGATGACAACTGATCCTCACAAACAACATGTGTATTGTTGGTTGGCTGCACCGGTCTTAGTACATGGGGCTTGGATGCTGGTCTTCTATGTGGAGGGATGTATCTAGGAGTTTCACTTCCTGTGCTGCAGTCTGAGTGTAACTCTTGCTCTGGTACAGCTCCTAAAGTCTGTTCCCTCTTTTCTGATCTGGCTTTTGGTTTAGAAACTTGCTTTTCACTCTGTGTCTCATCGTTAGTGTACGGTATAGACATCAGAGGAAGAAGGAGGTTTCTATGTAGGCTCTTCTCTTTTCCCTTGCCAGCTTCTTTCTTCAGTTTGTAAACTGGAATGTCTTCATTGAGGATGCCTACTATAATGTAAGGTTCCTTCTCCCACTTGTCGTCTAACTTGCCTTTAGGGGTAACATTACTGATGAGAACACTATCACCAACCTCTAACCTGGAATGTCTTACCTTAACATCATAGTAGGACTTGTGTCTCTGTCCTTGTTTGATGGAGGTTTCTTGGGCCGTCCTGTACGCGAACTCCATCCTCTTCTTAAGCTTGTCAACATAGGTCTCTCTGGACTTAGACTTCTGTTGATGGTCGATGCCCAAAAGTGCATCAATGGCTAGGCGTGGGCGCCAACCGAACATCAAATAATGCGGAGAGTAGCCAGTAGACTCATGTTTTGTTGCGTTGTAAGCATGAACAAGAGGCTTGACAAAGTCATTCCAATTGCTCTTACCCTCCGAGTCCTGAGTACCAAGCATACCGAGTAACGTAGAGTTAAAACGCTCGGTTTGTCCATTACCCATAGCGTGTAAGGGTGTTGTTCGAGACTTCTCCACCCCTGCAATCCTACACAGCTCCTGTATTACCTTACTTTCAAAATTACGGCCCTGATCACTGTGTAGTCTTGGAGGAAAAGAGTAGTGACAGAAGAAGTTCTAGATCAAAACTCTTGATGTTGTGTGGGCTGTTTGGTTTATGGTCGGTATGGCCTGGTCGTACCTAGTAAAATGATCAGTAATAACTAGAATAGTTTCATATCCATCACAACATTTCTCTTATGATAGATAATCAATACAGACAATCTCCATAGGATAAGAACTCTGTATAGGAACCGTATGGGCAGAAGGTTTAGCTTGCGCCTTACTCCTGATGCAATTCGGACAGGTTCGAATCATTTCAAGGACATCTTGTTCCATATGGGACCAAAAAGACCTCTGCTTAACAAGCCATAGGGTCCTATCACGCCCCTGATGACCAAACTCATCATGTGAACCTGTCAAGGCAATACTCCTTAAATGAACTGGTAACACCAATTGAAAAATTTTATTACCATTTATTTCTACTTTTCTAAAAAGAACTTTCTCCTGTATAAAAAGAGAAGACTTATGTCTAGTATAAAATGGTACTGCCTTGGACTCTTGTTTCAATTCCTGTTGGTTTAAAATAATATTATTGTTTAAAATATGATAAAATCTAGAAATATCAGGATCTTTTTTTTTCTGTTTCTGTGAAAAATCATCAATTGAAAAATCTGTTAAATCAATAATAGGTTCAGGGTTAAGTTCAAGGTCACTATCACCTGAAATAACAGCACTTTCTGCTAAAGGAAGTACATCAGATTTCACTAAAGCTGAACTACACATTGCCTCAATAACATCTGATAATAAAACAGTTTCCTTTGCAGGATCTCTAGGACGTCTGCTTTAGCCATCTGCATCAGCATTTGATGTTCCACACCTTTAAAAAATGTTTTAATCATAATTACTTAAAGCTGCTAACCAGCGATGACCTGCAGCATCAAGCTTGGCCGAGGTGGATACATATCAAACTCCCCGCAGCGATTACTTCCCCTGATCAGTACAGTAACCACTGCCACCACAAGTAAATTCGGCCTCAGAGAGCCGAATATATTTAATTTTAAAATAGAATACTTTAAATCATTTTAGTTTTCTTTCATTAAATTGTTATGATTAATGTACAAGAATGTAAAAAAATATACTTAAAAAAATTATTTCGTAAAATAACGAAAGATATTTTCACTGTGACACCGCATGTATAGTAAACAATGACTGATTGAACTATTGCGCAAAAGATTTTGATCCGGCACTTGTTTTCAAATGTAAACAAATTGAGTGTTTTAACATATTTTATCTGGTAAGGATGTAATTATAAATCTGCCAGTTGGATATGGGATCATAGGCGTTCTGAAACTGGCTGCCATGTTTTTGTCACATGACACAACTATCGTCACGTGATTTCAGTGGTGGCAGTGGTTAAAGTAGCAAAGCGTGACGCAACCGCTGTGAGGATTTTGTGAGGAGTTTGGATACATATGTTAGGGGGTTGTCTGTCCTGATTAAAAAAGAATTTCCAAAAAAAAAAATAATCATGGAATTTGTCAGTTATGGCCCACTTAAGACATAAAATATAATAAACAAGACCGACAAGGAAAAGCGGCGCTCAACGAACGCAACCACCATATGACTAAGCAACAAGAACTTGTGGCAAGGAGCCCAGGCGGACCCCAAACAAAAACAGGACAGGGCACACGGACAGCACGGACAGTTTAATCACTAAACGATAAATAATTTGTAACTGATTAGGAATTTAAAGAAAACAAATAAATGATTAAATAATAGGCCCACAAAGTCAAAGGGCACAGGGAAGGGAAGGGGTTAATCAAAGAAATAAAAAATAGGGTTGAAGGGGGAAGATACTTACCGTAGACAAGAAAAACAACAAGAGACACAAGCAAAAGTGTCACCAAAACAGTATGAAACAACATAGACATACATCTAAGGAACACAGAGGGGCCCCGCCTTGGAACGATCAGCAGCATAATAATGACTGCTGGGGAGATTAAACTGGTTAATGGTGCACCAAACCTCGCGCTTAGCCATAAACGAGACGGTGTAAATAAATTGAATCCCCGCCAGTTGAAATTCTAACAGTTGTTATGGTTACAAAAGGTTAAATAAGTAAAACACCAAAATGATCATGTAGAAACATATAAAAGTAAACCCAATGACCATAACAAAAGTACTCAATGTTCTAAAGGAAGACAGAACAACAAGAACACCACAAAGCAAGGCAGCAGACGAACATTAAGACAATTCAGTCTTAAAGGGCTTTAAGAACTATCCATCAAAGAGTCTCCCACTTGGTCCGTCAGATGTAATCAAAAGACGAAAGCGTAGTGTCCAACTGTAAAAGGGTTGAACATTAAACATGCAGTATGTCTAAATATATATTTTAAAATAGTAGGGTCATAACCTCTTTTAATAAAACGTTTCAAAACTGTAAATTATGTGCCGGATAATTTCTTTCGCTTGCACGTAAACCTCTGCTGGCATAAAATATGACGACCGCCTCCGTGGTCGAGGGGTTAGAGTCGATGACTTCTAATCCAGTTACCTCTCTGGCGTGGGTTCGATCCCCGGGAGATGCTTTGGTAGTTTAGCGCGGAGAAAGGTAATCTAGTACTTGTGTTACTCTCCAGGAACGATGGTTAGGAAACTACCCGCCTATATGACTGAAATACTGTTGATAAAGGCGAAAAATGAAACAAACAAACAAACAATAACATTGACATAGTCCATCAATCTCCTGATATAGAATACGTGTAAGAAATAACATTGATGCATTTTATACCAATACGAAGAAACATTTTCACCAAATGCTACAAAAACGTAATACATTGGTACCAATAACACAAGGTACACTGCGAAAAAGACATGGATATACGGAAGTGTACGGAATTCCGTATATCATTAAATACGTGTAAGAATACGGGAAACTTGAAATACGGAGATGTACGGGACCGTATATTATATCAGTCCGTACATGACTAGTATACGAACTCCGTACACTCGTAATATACGGGAACTTTGATGTACGAAGTCCGTATTTTACTAATATACGGAATTTTTATAAACAAGTCCGTATATTACTAAAATACGAAATTCCGTATTCGTGCAAATACGGATTCTGTTTATAGAAATAGCGAATGAAAATTTACTTCTGAATAGCCTATTTTCTGTTAGAGTAAAGAAATAGTCTGATCATATATTTGTCAGACATTTGACAATTAACACAATGCAAAATTTCCAGGAGTTATTAACGCGTCAATTGCGTACAAATAATATCGTCAGTGCACAGAACGTGTAGGACATCCACCTGTAACATGCAGACGCGGTATTCTAGGTTTGCTTTTTAGCATACACCCGCAGATAAATAGCGAATACTTTACAATTGCGATTGACGATTAGATAGTACTGTTTTGCATTATGGTGAATCATGTTATTTTGTAATTTCCTTTTCATTATCATTATAATATTTTATAATGATAAGCCAAACATTAGAAAATGATAAAGTTGAAATTGTGATGTTCAAAACATGAATTAATTATAATAAAATCGTGAATCTGTGAAGTTGAAATCGTGAAAGTTAAAATAATTGTGAAATCACGAAGATGAAATCGGGATTGTCCACACAGCAATTAAATTTTACGTTGATATATGTCCTATAAAAAATAGGCTATACATAATATAATACATATAATTGGATATGTAAAAAAAAACAATGATATCTCATTCATTCATTCATTCATTCATTCATTCATTCATTCATTCATTGAATCAATCATTCATTCATTTATTTATTCATTCATTCATTGCTCATTTATTCATATATTTCTTATTTATTATTTATTTATTTATTTGTTTATTTATTTAATCAACCAATCATTCATTCATTTATTCATACATTCATTCATTCATTACTCATTTATTCATATATTTCTTATTAATTAATTAATTAATTAATTAATTAATTAATTAATCAATTTATTTATTTATTTAATCTTTTTATTTCAGGAAACAAAGATTTGCGTTTATGTACACAAGTTTTGAATAGAAATCTTATGAAGTTCCGAATTCCCCAATTTTGATTCTTTTCGCGCGGTCTCATGTATGACATAATATTGTGTAATAGCCACGTGCTGTATTGCCATAATCGAAGACAATACTGATTAAGCCGGATATTGATCCGGATATTGATCATAAATGCAGCAGGGTATATCGAGTGTCGGTTTTCTCCGATAAGGTAAGTTAGCGCAATTGGTGTTGAATGTCTTAACGGTATTTTCTAATATAATTCATGTACGAAATAAGGGAATTAAATTGTGATCTCATAACCGAGTCTCTATGTGATTTTGTTCCAGATATTATAAAGACTCTAACCCGACATATTAAAATGAAACAGACATAGCCGCTATATTCTTTCCAATGTTTTTGCAGCGTCGTGTTGTTGTTATCCTTTTAACTGGCGGAATTCGTCATTTAAACAAGACACAATTAAGATTTATCTTCAATTAAACTTTAAAGTACCCTGCCGCCAGGTCCAATTATATCTAAGTTAACAAGCTAGAATCAGATGGATGTCACTAGGGTGTATGTACATGTAATGTTGATAGATGATGTCAAATTATTCGAAATAGCATTTCTTGAAAAATATCATCTTCCCCGAGTTTCCTCGTCTCCCATCAGCCGTGTTTCTGCATAATTCGGTGACTTGAACATTGTTCAGGACAGGGGAACATGACCGTGCTATGTAAATTAACATTTGTTACTTTGTTAAAATAAAATTATGTATCTAGGAAACAGTTTTTGTAAAAGTAAATTTCTGTTTAAAAAAATAAAAATTGTCGTAGTTTGATTTAAAAACTCAAGTTAAGAACATACTAAATTATATATTGATAGTAAAATCACTTTTTAAATTGGACTTTCGAATTTTTACCGATACTCCAAATATTCTTATACTGATAAAGTTTTATTTTAATTATGAAATCCGCGGATAATGTGAATGGATCTTTATACTTCATTTATGTGTATAAGTAAGTAAGTAAGTAATTTATTTATTTTAATGGGGATACGGACAAAAGTCCCCCCTCCCCGGTCGAAAGCCCCCCCTCCCAATTTAAAAATGACAAGGTGGACAAAAGCCCCCCCCCATGAAATTTACACGTAGGACAAACCCCCCCCCCCCATCAAAAACACAGGTAGGACAAAAGCCCCCCCCCAGTCCATCTCCGTCTATCTCTCGTCAGTTTAAATCTGGAACTTAATGTATTTTAACAAATAAATGAAATTGTTTTAAAAGATAATTTACATTAAGATTTAAATTTAAAGGTACAAAAGTTCTAATTTGATTTATTGTGTAATTCGTACTTATAATTCATTGATGATATGAATGTTTTTATGTTTACTTTATACTATATTGTGCAGTACAAATGTAAATGAATAGTTTCAGAGAATCGCTTTTCAAAGCTTATCAAGGAAATAAAAGTGAAAGGCGCATACTTGTCTAGATTTATTTGAAGTATAACCCAAGTTCCCGAACACTGGGCGTGTAAAAATAGAAAGTAATCAGTCTGGTCTATAAACCTTAGGGAGGCTTTTGTTTGATGGACTGGGGTGGGGGGCTTTTGTCCTATGTGTAAATTTAATGTGGGTCTTTTGTTTTACCCGCTTATTGTTGTTATCACAAAAATTTGTGTAATTTATAAATATTTCTTAGCGCTTCTAAAACGTCTTTTATTATCATCATCATCATCATTATTATTATTATTATTATTATCAACTATTATCATCATCATCATCATCATCATCATCATCATTATTATTTATCATATTATTATTATTATTATTATTATTATTATTATTATTATTATTATTATTATCAAAAAAAAAATGAATAACCGATTGAGCATTAGAATCAAAGTTTTGCCTATGAAAAAGTATCAATGGTTATGTTATACATATATGCAAAGTTATCGTTTATGGATACATGATATTTCCAATTTAATATTGCATTATTTTGGATCGAATAAAGGTCTTAGTATGCAGTTTTTTCCGCATTATCACCGACCTTAGTATAAATCCGTGGCATTATTAATGCTAAATGCTTTATTACACAAACGGTATCTAGGCATATCACGCGTTTTCAAAACAGCCAATGAGTTTAAAGCGTTGGTTTTGTATCACGTGAATCCTATCAACCAATCAGAAATAGCGCGGGCGAAATGAAAAAAGAAAAAACGGGATTGGAAATGGATAGTAAATAAAATTCAGAATATTGCAAAAAAGGTGGGTTAAACGTTTTTTTTTATCGTTGAAATATCAATATGCGATCAATAGAATAGTTGCATTTTGTTAACAACAGTTCATTTCAGGTTTAAACTGATTGAAATGAGAAAATTTTAACACTGTTTAATCTGTTTCTCTATCCAATATGGCTGCCGGACTAGATAATACATCCCTAAATTTAGACTGGAAGGTCACGAGTTGTTTGTGATTTCTATACTGTATCTTGTTTAATCAATGATTTGTTTGAAAAATGAAAAAACAAAAAAATGAAAAGGGCATTTATTAAATGCGTTAATCATAACTCCCTTCAGGGTAAAAAAGACACCGAGTTAAAAATTACGACATTTAAACACCGAAGATGTCAAGGTATTACAGCCCCTGGACATGGTAGTGCAAAGGGGTCAATCAGTGTGTGTGACACGACCTATGTATGCTTGATTGGTCAACTGATTGGACTTTATAATCTTAAGCGATCTCAATTATCACTTAACAGCAGGGGTGCGAATCAATGTGCAAGAAAGATCATATCGAAAAGAGACACTCAAATTCTATTTATTTTAATAGTAATTTATGAAATTGATAGCCGAAAAATAGGTTATGTTTTATCTATTCAATATAATAACAAAAATTATCAGATTTAACAGATTAACATATTTTAAAAGAAAATTGCCTAGTTCTTCTAAAAAATAGGTTTTAAATCTTTAGATAAAATTGTTTCTCAGTCTTGATAATTTAACGAGCAGAATACTTTTTTATATTCGCAGTTTTTATTTTTATACAAATCCCCATTATTTGATGCAAACATAAGTCAATTTAAAGACTCCGCTCTTTTCAATTTTATTCACTTTAAGTTTCTGTACACATGTTGTTATATATTTCTTATTTATATTAACCTATTCTTAAATGAATACAAATCTTAAACAAAAATAGGAAACAAACATTTCTTTTTTATTTAAATCATAATACATTTAGATGAATAAATAAAATGAAAATAATTGTCAGAATTTTTTATTTACACTAATACAAAGAATGTGTATGATTGCATGTAATATGGCCGACAGGTGATAAGTTTAACAGTTAACTGTTAATCTACTTACCCTTGGTGTCAAAACATATGAGCCGCGTCACGACAAAACCAACATAATGGGTTTGCGACCAGCATGGATCCAGACCAGCCTGCGCATCCGCGCAGTCTGATCAGGATCCACGCTGTTCGCTATCGGTTTCTCTACTTGTTATAGAGTTTGTAAGCGAACAGCATGGATCCTGATCAGACTGCACGGATGCGCAGGCTGGACTGGATCTATGCTGGTCGCAAACCCATTATGTTGGTTTTTTGTTGTGACGCGGCTCATATGTTTATTTTTACATTGATATGAAGCTTAGATCAGGAGCCTGTTGTCGGTGTAAGAATTTTAAAACTCGTGAATATAAAATATCGCAAACGAACCAGAAGTTTTAAAACGGTTTTGTTTGTATTGTTTTAGCATTAATAGTAATTAGCAAGATCGAGTTTACTCGCTATTCAGGACAGACAACTCTTGGTTTTCATTCGATATTTTTGGTTATTTATCTACGTTGTTCAGGATTACCCAGATTTTAAATTGTATATACATGAACTGAGTTTTCGACATTTACAATGGATTTTTTATTGGACAAATTAAAATTTAAATATTTTTTTCTTATTATAATTAAAACTCTTTGTTTAGTTTTTAACATTACGCATAAGGTGATATCGCATGGGTCAGTCACAAACACGCGCCTGTTTGAGGAAACAGTTATTTAATATTTCATTATACATGAATTTAAACGCTTGAAAAACTATATTGAGCCTTTGTACATCACACATTTTTCGACATTCCATATTTTGACTTATATTTCACATAAAGCAATATGGTAATACTCGCACGCACGAACACACAAAATACATAACTACACATGCACATCAAAGTGAACACGTTCCTACAGTATTAACACTTTCGCACATGTGATCACTTATGAAATATTTTCAATGTGCTCTTTATCATTTTATGCTGAAGTTATATTATGATTTTTCAGGACAGTTAAATCTTCTAGAAATGCAGCTGTGCCCTCTTTACAGCAATTGTAGATGAAGCAAAGTATGGTAGCAAGTTATATAGATGTAAGTTCACGTATATATATTTTTGTGTTTTGTGAATAGAATAAGACAATTACACGGACATACTGTCTGTAAAGAAGAGTTACCCAGACTCATATATATTCCACTCTGTACTGACATCGAATGTAGGACAAAACCCCACCAGTGAAAACCCCACCACTCAAAATTTTATAGAGTGGACAAAACCCCACCACTAAATTTTATAGAGTGGACAAAACCCCACCACTTAATTGTACAGAGTGGACAAAACCCCACCACTTCAGTTTTATAGAGTGGACAAAACTTTCTTGTAAACATGTTAAAAAAACAAACAATTGTGCATCAGCAGAAACTCAAAAGAATGTGTGAACAACTCATCAATAAGAAGAAGACTGTACCCGAGTTTCTTCAGGCTATCAGCCACAGTATCCACTTAAACTAAGTACAATGAAGTACAATGAAGGAAAATTGAACTGAATAAATTAGAAATGTGCTATAAAAATGTGCTATTTTTTAATCATTAATTGATTAAAATGTGCTACATTCTTGATTAATAGTAAGTAGTTTATTTTTATATAAATAAATTGAAGAAATGAATTTGAAGAAACTAAAAATAATGGATAATTCAAGGTCATAAATGTGCCAAAGTCTCAAATAAATGACTACTCTTTGATGTTGATTTAACAGTTTGTAAATTATTTGTATAATCTCTTATATTACACAAATGTTACATTGAAATTAAAAAATAAAATGTGAAAATGTGTACTGTATATTATATATATTTTAATTCATAAAATCTTGCCCAATAATTGGTAAGTGGTGGGGTTTTGTCCACTCTGTAAAATTTAGTGGTGGGGTTTTGTCCACTCTATAAAATTTAGTGGTGGGGTTTTGTCCACTCTATAAAATTTTGAGTGGTGGGGTTTTAACTGGTGGGGTTTTGTCCGTCTTCCACTGAGAATTTCCACTGACATCATGTGTTTTATTCTTTCACAAGGCAAAGTCAAATTTCCTTAATTACACGCATTTATTTTGACAAGAATAAATGTGGTTAGTTATACATACATTGGTTCTCTTTTATATCTTGTTAGAATCAATTCTTAGGCGGAATGATGTCACACTTCATAAAATGATGTCAATTAAGGCATATATGATATAAGCATTTTGCCGCGCATTTGAAAATGCTAAACCATACTTGCTTTTAATATGCAAAAATCAAATATATAAAATATAAGAATTAAATCGAACACACACAATGGTTTGACATAGATGCAATGTGCATGCGACTTTATTTTATTAAATTAGTTTTCTTTTCTTAAACATATTACTGTATCAAAAAATATGTATTTCTTTACAGTTTAATCACTTTTATATATGTTAATGATATGTAGTAGTCATAGTACTTTTGCAGTGCAATAGTATTTCGTGCAAACTTAACTATAGTTGAAACAGTCTGTGTAAAGTATCATGCATTCCGTATAAGTTTGCACCAACTTGCTCAATAGGGCTAAATATAGCTACATTTAAAACAAAATGAGAAGTTAATAGAAAATATCACAGCATTTATAATCTTTACAATAAATGATACAAAACTTTCCTTAATGATTGATAATTATAAAGCAATATTTTTGGGAAAAAGGTGCAATCCGAGCCTAGCTGTCTGGTATTGATATTTACCACAACCTTACCTACTGCATTACGCTGAGAGTTGGTAAATTTGTTGATAATTTAATTAAATAATAATTTATATAGCTAGCCTGTTTGAAGATAACAAACACAATATGATAGCTGTTTTACACCTAGATAGTGGACTTGACCACCTCGTCACTTAATTATCATACTAAACGCACAGTACTTGTGCGCGCGTGAAACATATTGCGTTGATACGTAAATGTTTCACGTGCGCACGTAATAGTCGCATACGCATGTATTAACTAAAATATTTCCTATGTTATTTTATGCAATTGTCACATATGATACGTATATTTTATTATCTGAATTTGATTTCATACTATCAGATTAATGCTATAGGCAAGGGAGGATATTTTGATTTATATTTCGTGAGAATTATCACTTTATTTTTAGAGATGACACACAGTAAGAGATTCTATTGTCAACTTACCTAGTTAAACAGTCTTAACAATAAATAGAGGATATTAAATGAGTGTAAGTTTAATACTGAATTTATTGCACGAGTTGAATAAAATTATATTATGCGAGCCTGTGGCGAGCATAATATTATTTTATTCAACGAGTGCAATGAATTCAGTATTGAACTTACACGAATTTAATATTCTATTTATCACATACCAAAAATAAAGACCGTTTAAAGTGAAATAAGAGTAATTTTACATTGACGCGCCTATAGTATAACGTTAACATTTAGCGCGTCTTTACACTATGTTTGTATAACGCTAATGACGTCGCGTCAAAATATATGCACGGCCGTGCAATACCATATTTACGGAGTCGCAAAATCGGCACGGGTGTGTGATAAAAAAAATTAATCTACACTATTGTATATTGAAGGTATTCATTCGTTGCTGAGATAGTTTTTGAAACAATTGAAATTGAAACAAATAATAATGCAAATTTGTTAAGATTAACGTTTTAATATAAATGAGAAGTATAGCTGGGTATTCCGCCTTTTACTTAACTGGATATCATTGTGCAAACACGGATCTACATCTGAGTAAAAATATCTGTTCTTTTTAAGCCTTTTTTCAAACGAATTGATTCCTACTAACGATGCTAATTTACATCGTAAAACGATCAAAAAGATTATGTCTGCACTTTTTCCCAATACAATGTTATTTTGTATTAATATAATTTTAATCAATAAAACACTATTTACATAGAACAAAGATACCATTATCATTTATATTACAGGTGTGAAATAAATATATTCGTAAAGATTTTATAACAAAAACATGAATCCAAAAAGAACAACCACACGCGTACATTCAGTTATTTTTTTAATATTCAAATCGATTTCGAACAAATATGTTCTTCGTCAGTGAATAAACAGGAAGTGAATAAACAGGGAGAGACGTCACATGACGTCACCGTCCGAGATGGCGGGAAACATACATTGTTACGTTACGTTATATTAAATTTCATTAAAAATTAATAAAGTTAATAAAGATTTCGATATATATGTATATAAACATTCACGGATTATGAAATACAAGTATTTCCTATATAAAATACATAAAAAACAATAATAGGAAACAACGTGAATGTTACGTAACGTGTATACATGCATAAAACAGATGAAATATTATATTGGAAAAAGTATATAACCATTTATAATGGAATGTCTACGCAAAAGAACTTACGGAAATAATTAAATGTCGTATATAATTTTTGCATTTAATCCAGCTGGTGAAAACGTCTTAAGCTTATGAATCCAGTAGGTTTCTCTTTTTTTTTTTTTTTTTTTTTTTTTTTATAACAAAAACATATAACTTACGAGGGTTGTTCGGAAAGTTTTGAGACTGGGTCAATATTAAGCGTTGGAAAAGATAAAATCAAACAAGAGTTTACTATGTATTACTTTAATACCTCATCTATTATAGTGTAAAATTTCATAACAATAGCTTCATGTATACAAAAGCTACAAAGCGTTAGGCACAGACACTACCGGTGACCCGGCGCACGCAACGACGTTATCCGACGTTGCCTTTATTTCCAGAGTTTAACGTCACCGTAGAAAAGTCAACTGCTACTCCTTTTCAAAGTATCTTCCTTCACAACGTACACATTTCTCATGCCTCGTAACCCACTTGGCGAATACATTTCTATACCAGTCAGATTTAAATGTTGCAATAATGCTAATAACTCTAGAGCGCAGTTCAACTAGGTCCTCACTGAAGCGCGTTTCTTGCAAGTGTCAGTTTATCGTCGATGACGGATGGGTGACCGCTCCTTTCCTTGTCTTTTGTTGACTTTCTGCCATCCCGAAACTCTTTATGCCATCTAAATACCAATGGTCGACTAACAGTACGTCCGTTGTTTGCCTGTTCTAGAAGTTGCTTAGTTTCTGTTGGCGTTTTCCCAAGATTAACGCAAAACTTAATAAAAACACGCTGTTCCTCTTTTGACGGTGTTTCCATAGTCGTTGTCTTGTCGCGCACGTATTGCTATAATGATCTGCGGTAACGGCTTAAACAACTAGCGGAAATGACGTCCTTAAGTTGGAAGTGACGTCATAAAATTTTCGTGACGTTTGGCGCAATTTTAGGGGCTCTTTTTATTCAGTAAAAAAACTTATAACAAGAAAATAGTCCGTGCGCCAGGATGCGTAGACAGGTGTTGCTATGGAAACGATTATATGCCGTATAGTAACGTTACAACGTTTTAAAGACATAACTCGGATAAATAACATATTAAGCTATAATTTGTATTAAATAATATTCGCAGCTGTAATTAGAAACAGAGAAAATCATATTGTCTCAAAACTTTCCGAACAACCCTCGTATCATCCGTCATAGATTAATCATTTCATTTAAATCCTGTGTAAATGGTTGCTTATAAATGACATCTTTATCCTAATAATATAAAATAATTTTGAAATTTGCGTTAGAAAAAAATGTATAAATGTATACGCTTAAAAATGCTTTTGTATAGTCTTTTTGAAAGTTGTGATAACTATTTCATGACACTATTTAAACAGGATTTTAAACTATCTTTTTCAGATACACACATGCCGAAGAAGATTGTAATATCTGGAGATAACATTTCCTACGTAACGAAATAGACACCGTCACACTGGTCTACGTAACATTCCTATAGATGATTGATATATTTAAGTGCTTTTAAGAACTGTGTTTGAATGACGAATTTCTGTGAATACGGATTTTTAGTTTTAATTACTATTATTTAAACTTTCTGTAATAATCAATTTGTGCTATTGACTCATTTTCCTAAAATAATATGTGAATGTTAACACGAACAAATGATATGAATATCTTCAAAATAATTTATGGGTGTAATACAAGTGGCTCATAAAAATCATTGTTAAGATAAATAGAATCGAACTTCAAGTTGGTATAATTTGTTCTAGATTTAAACAACATGCAATTCATAAAGGTTACGGCTTGAAAATATCGAAACATGTATATGTATAACTCGATCTCTAAAGAAAATATCACAGTGCGGATTTTCTCCACTGTGATACATAGTTCATGACTCTGTATCGCATCATACCGGTATATCGCCGTTCCGTTGCAACGCTACATTAATTCGTCCCTCTGGAATAAGGCTTGCAACAATATATGACTGTTGTAGCGAAGACATGCTTATTTTGTTTAATATATGTATACATATTGAATATATGATTATAAAATAATAAATATTTAAGAGTGACTCGATTTGGTTTTTACTTTATTATTTGAAATACTCCAATTGTGAAGATAAAGTTCTTTAGCATATGACTTTACAGTTCCCATTCAAAATGTGTAATAAAACATGTTCTATTGTACAAGTCTGCATTTCGGTCATGTATACGTGTCACTTATATGTAAATGCATGCTTTTGATATTATCTGTATCTTCTTTTATCAAGAAAATACAGTTCTGTATTCCCTGTGGACAACTAAAAATACAATTCCGTATATCCCCTGTATATATTGAAAATACGATTCCGTATATCCCCTGTATATGTAGAAAATACGATTCCGTATATTTTCTGTATATGTAGAAAATACGATTCCGTATATCATCTGTATATGTGGAAAATACGAGTCCGTATATCCTCTGTATATGTAGAATATACGGTTCCGTATATCCTCTGTATACGTAGAAAATACGAGTCCGTATATCCTCTGTATATGTAGAAAATACGGTCCCGTATATCCTTGGTATATTTATAGTATACTAGGGATAACAACCTTAATATAGTCCGTATACGGGATTTTATTCTCCGTATACTTCAAAAGTACGAACAAATATACGTACATGTATATGGGGCAAATACGGAATTCCGTATATGCCTGATGCATATACGGACTTCCCGTATACCTGGTGTTCCCTATACGGACTCGTATACTTGGTCCGTATATTCGACGAATACATCCCGTACACGCCCGTATATGTCAAAAATACGGGACCGTATATTCCCGTATATCAGTATATTTTTCGCAGTGGTACTGACTGTCGGTAAGTTCTGTATCCGGAACATATAAAATAGGAATAAAATATGATAAACAAGATCAACAAGGTAAGGCGGCGTTCAATGAACGCAACCCCCATATGACCAAGCAACAAGAAACAATGGCAAGGAGCCCAGGTGGACCCCAAACAAAAAAAGGACAGGGCAAAGACAGAGCACGGACAGGTTAATAATTAAATAATTAAATAAAACACAATTTTCTAAAATATCTGGACTAAAAACATCACCCTCAAAATAACTTTTATATGAGATCTTACTTCCATTGGCACCTACAATATATAATCTAAAATCTGAAATATCTAATAATTCAGGTTTTGGTTCCAAACTGTTGTAAAAAGACTCTGAAATCAAAGTAACCATTGAACCCGTATGTACTAAAACTTTGGTGTCTATCCAACAAATTCTTGCTGTGCCCTCATAGGCCTCACCAACCAACCTATCGGATAAAATAGATTTGGAGCTCTTGTTCCAGCTTGTGTGCCCAACCACAGAGGAGTCTAAACTTTTGGGTCAACAGTTTTAGTGTTTTCAGACCTGTAAGAAGAAGAATTGTCAGAATTATTTACGGCGGCGTGGGATATAGAAATCGTCTCCGTCCGTCCGTCCTCACGTCCGACATTTTTGTCCGGAGCATATCTCAAAAAGTATTTGAGGTATCAACTTGAAACTTCATAGGTGGATAAATCTCATTGAGGAAAATTGCAGTGCACAAGAATGATAACTCTTACCTGCATAATTTGTTAGTTATTGCCCTATGTTATTTTTCAAACTTAATTTATGTCCAGAGCATAACACAAAAAAGCTCATGAGATATCAATATGAAACTTCATAGGTGGATAGATCTCACTCAGGCGGTGTGCAGTGCACAAGAATGATGACTCTACCTTTCATAATTTTTGAGTTATTGCCCTTTGTTATTTTTCATACTTATTTTTTCCTGTGTAACGTATAACTCAAAAAGTCTTTGAGATGTCAAGATGAAACTTCATAGGTGGATATATCTTATTGAGGAGGAATGCCAAAGATAACCCTCCCAATTAAAATTTTTGAGTTATGCCCTTTGTTATTTTTCATACTATTTGTCCAGAGCATATCTCAAAAATAATTTGAGTTATCAACTTGAAACTTCATAGGTGGATAGATCATATTGAGGAAGAGTGCAGTGCATAAGAATGATAACTCTACCCTGCATATTTTTTTAGTTATTGCCCTTTGTTATATTTAAAACTTATTTTTTTCCAGAACATAACTCAAAATGCTTATGATATATCAACATGAAACTTCAGGTGGATAGATATAACTCAGGAGGAGTGCAGCAAACAAGAATGATAACTCTACCCTGCATTATTTTTGAGTTTTTGCCCTTTGTTATTTTTCATGCTTAATTTTTGTCCAGAGGATAACTTTAAAAAGCCTTTGAGATATCAACTTGAAACTCTATACGTGGATAGATCTCATTGAGGAGGAGTGCAGCACACAAGAATGATAACTTACCCTGCATTATGTTTCAGTTGTTGCCCTTTGTTATTTTTAGCTATCAATATTCACATAGGTTTCAAATCTGTAATCATTTCAGCCATCAGTTTTCATTACCAAAAGACCTCTTACAATTGAATTATTCTGCTCTACTACATATATATTCTTCCAATGAGCAAACACATTCGGCGAGGGATGGCAATGTTGACATGGCTCTTGTTTGTTTTAACATTAACATTGTGTTGTTGACCTCTGCCTCTAAAGTGCTCTCTGCTATTACCGGTGAAAGAATTTCTATTGTTTCTTGAATAATAATTACCTCTGTTTTCTCCTGGAAATTTTCCTCTATTACCAGAAAGAGATTGTTTATTATGACCTGAAAAGGATCTGTCATAAGTTGAGGAATCTTGCTTCTTGCTATCTTTGATATCTTTTGCGAGAGACTGCATTTTGGTCATCAAAGTATCCATCTTTTTATTAAGATCTTCAACCATCTTGTCTCTAGTATCTGAAACAGATTGACATTGAACTTTTGTTAATTTATCTGATGATGAAAGCTCTTGTTCTGCAGCTCTTACTTCTCGCAGTAACCTGTTATAATCAGAAATAGCATCATACATAAGACTAGTTAATAATACCTCTTTCAACTGCAACCTGCAATAAAGTCTCTAACCTACAACCATATGAAGTAACATTCTCTGAAGGCTTCTGAGACTCACTGTAAAATGTTTGCATAACAGATTCATTTGTTAAAAACATTTCCAAACAAAGTATCAAGTTTATTCGAATATCAGATAAAGAAGTCTTTTCTCCTAATGGTATTAGAACTTGTCAGGCAGAAACTCGTAATGATCCTCGAACAATCTGTAAAATGAAATTTACTGTCAAAGAAGAATCTGATAAGAGACATTTGGTTTCATATCGCCAAACATCATAAGTTACATCACCTTTAATGGAGGCACTTCACCTGAAAAGAATGGTAATTTTACATCAACAAATGAAAAATAAGCCAAAATTTTTAACTTAAAAAATAGTAGCCAAACGTTCAGCGGACTATTCACGATTTAGCGATTCACAACATAAGTAGTTGATTAAATAAACATTACATATAAAACTTTTTCAGTTTTATAAGGATTCTCAAATAAACTGATACATTTGTGTATATTGATAACTACCTTTCTTTTTACATAAAACCACAACTTTAATTGTTATTATAGAAAAGAATAAAACTGTTACATAGTATAATTACTGTATAACAATAATATTTAAGATTCATTATATAACTTTACAAAATGCTGTTATCAGACAATTTATTTTGTTTGTTCTAATCAAATTTTGTCAGCTATAATAATAACCACTGTCAATTTCCACATTTCACAGAACTTGAGTAGATCTAGGTCGTTTTAAACATTATACTCATCCTTAGTTAGAATCACATAATCACCAGACCAGACTTCTTCAAAGCTTCTAAAACTTGACAAATTTGCATATCATTTAAAGGTACACTGTCCGGTTTGTCTGCACCTGAAGTAAAACTCTTTATTTTATTTGTAAGTTTTCCACCTGTAGCCTTTTTAAAAAACTACAAATATAAACACTGAAAATAGAACACAATATATAAACACAAAATCAAACCACGGGTACAGCTGCTGGACTGAAATTTTAAATAATTTGATAAATAAATAAATTCAAATTGACCTGGCCACCATCAAAACATACATACTATAGGGAATTTCTTTAAATTGCCTATAAACCCTGAAATTTTTAATACAAATATATAATCAGAATATATCAGAACACTGACCCAAAACTGTGTCCACTGAAACAACTGAAATAAAAATACAACACAAATATAATTTGCAGGTTTCTATATAAACAACTAATACCTCTATACACGGTACACCTCTGGCTCCTGCATACAAAATCGAAATGACCTCATTCAATTTAAACGAAAAACAGCTTCAACACAAAATAAAAGTACAATGTTACCTAATGTGCTCACCAAGTAACAGCTGTGTTTTGTGTACTGTTAGTTGGTGAGCACACCAGGTAACATTGTACTTTTATTTTGTGTTGAAGCTGTTTTTCACCAACTAGCAGTACACAACAAATAACTGTTACTTGGTGTTATCACCAAATAAAATTACTGTATGTTTAACAAATGTAAAGTATCTGGACACACGAGTAATAAAATGTTTTACACCAATAATTGAAAAATTGTTGAATTTACTTCTTAATTAAAACATTAATCACGGACTGACTACAACAACAAAGACTATTTAACCGTCAGGATAATACAATATAAGCGGTGGCAGCGTTTCAGTCCATATATTATAAAATATACAAATATTGTTAAATCTGACTCATAATTATTTATGTAATCTAACGTGAAACTGTCAAAACAGTATAAATTTACCTAAAACACAAAAAAACATCACAATACTAACCTCACACAGCTCCTCTTCTCAATCATACATCTACGGGTAGTGCAAAGAATGTCTGCAAAGATAGACAAAAAGAGTGCTCAATAGTTGGGCAAGAATAATTCAGACCAAGAAAGGGACAATAAGTCAATAAATCAACACCCCAACTTTTCAAGAAAAAAATACTGTGTTCCTAGACAAATACCTATGACCCTGTGTGAAAAAACTAGTCTGATCAAAATACAAATATGTTACTTAATTTTCAATAGTATTTACTGTAAAATGTTGCTTACTGGTCAAAAAATATCTGATCAAGTAATTTCTGAAAAAATATCTCGCGAAAATATATAAAAAATTACGTTTTACATGTCAACACAAAAAGTACACATACCTCAATATTTGCACTATACACAATGATATAAAATCCAGTAATTTACAAAGCAGAAATATTTACAAGGTAATTTAACAGGAGTTACCCGTTAAATTGGGATTCAGAATAATAAAAAGTTCTGCTCTCATTCCATTGTCGTGAGTCATCCCGGCTCCTCGTAAATTCCACACGTCGTGATGATGAAGTTAACTATGGAACGCGTTTTCCGTAAAAGATGTATGATTACTCCTTGCGCGCGAAAATCCGCCAAATGAATTTGCTAGCTAGCTAGACTTTTAAAAACATTGATGACTCAGATTTAAACACTTTACACTATATATTCCTGAATCCTTTCCAATGCTTCCGAAGTATCCAAGAATAAATACATATGAAAAAGACAATACTCATACGTCGGCGATCCTATGACGTTGCCTCTCCTCGTATCTTTAGGGAAACGGCACTCCTGGTTCTGTGAGGACCAGATACTCTCCAAAAGATACCTCCGTTGATCTTGAATCTTCCGCTCGCGCCTGTGACCATGAAAACCCACACTTGTCACCGGAGTCGCAGGGTAAAATATTTCTTGCTTTGGGGATCACAGAAACAAACTCTTCGCGTAGGTTCTGTATCTTAATGAATCCAAACAAAATGTAATAAAATAATTATATATCTTACAAATACAATTCATATAAAACAAAGTACAATGAAATAACAATATATACACGATCGACGCGGAATAAGAAAATACAGAAAGATATACAATCAATATCCTAATATTTATGATATCACTTCTTACCACAGCGTCTGTATGAAGATATTTAATTATATAAATTAAACCATTTCAGTATAAATTGAAATAATGAAAGTAAATGTAAATCTAATGTTAAATTAAATAGTTTAACTATATCCGTCTGACTCGTAAGAGATAACTGTAAAGAGTGAGCGGGACAGGAAAAGCAAACAGTGCGCAAAAGTAAAGAATATTTAAATTAACCAATTGATATCTCTCTCTAATAGAAACATTTACAAAAAACAAAACAATGGGACAAGTATAACAAAGAACGATCGACTAGGGTTCAGGATATTGCACGGGTAAGATCGACCATGTACATCATTGACGGAAATTGTTGATTTTCACCGATTCAAAACCGGAAGTTATCTTTTATACGATAAAAACAAAACGAAACCGAATAAAAACGCGCGTGCACGATGTTTCCGTTTAAACAAAACTATGGAAAAACACAGCTGCCATTACCATGTAATTTCAATCTGTGACAGAATTAATTATCTTTATCACAGAAATTTGTCCAAAATCCTCATGTAATGGCGGCCATCTTGGGTTTTGAAGCCATAATAGATTTCTTACCGTTGCTACTAAGGCATTTGTTCCAAATATTCACTATTTTTGGCATGTTCTGTCATTTTCCTTTACTTTTCACAGAAGGTGCACAATTATTTCACTGATTTCTTGGACTAAACTTGTGCACTGATTGTATGTTGATAGCTGACCAAATCCAAAAGAGATTAGAGTGCCTAAAATATCTAACTGTCTCATTTTCAAAGTGCACTGAGTATATTATTAATAATTTTTAAGATAATAAAGATACGCAATACTTTTTATGGGTTAATTTGTTTGCTGCCTGCCATGACATGGCAAACAGAAACATGTTCCCTTATTACTTGTAGTAATTTTTTAACCAAATAATACTTCAATTCGTACCAAAAACCTAATTTATCATATTTCATGATATATTTTTTCTTACATATCTCTTTCAAATATAACATAAAGCGTCAAATTAAGAATAAGACAATAACACATTATTCTTATGTTTTCAGGAATATGATAAGAATTTGATTGTTTCAAACATGTCAGTAAGGATGAAAATAGAGAGAAACATCAAACTACATGCCATTCTAAACAATCTTGGTTATTCAAAGGTATGTTGTGAACAAAGAATAAAAATATATAATAATGCCAGTAGGTGCTTAGAGCGTGTTACAAATAGAAATTGGTACGTACCCATAAATGCCACCGTGCTTGGAAGCCGTGGTGAGGGTATGGCTGTTGCTTTAGAAAGTGATATGGATGTATTAATTATTCAGCCAGCAGTAAAATGTTTTAAAACGTTCTCTATGGAGAATGAAGAGGGAAATAAAACAGACGTGGCCATTTTCGAACTAAACTTTTCGGATGTACCTGAAGGTTATGTAAAATTACATCTTAAAACCCTGAAAGATGCATCACCATATCCATATAGTAGATTAGTTACAAGCATTAAAGGAGCATTAACAAATGAAGGTTTTTTGCAAAATAACCAACGAATCATCGAATCAATAGAAAACGGCGACCAAACTGTGAGAATTGAAGGATGGCCAACTAAACATAATGTGTACGGACATAAATATGGCCCGGCACAACCGCTTCTATACCCTTTACCTTCGCCTGAACAATATCAACAATATCTATCAATAGATTACGTACAAGCGTTGCCGTGTATATATCCGTCGTTCTTTAACAAGTGGTGCAAAAGGGTGGAAGGTAGGTCCTGGCCCAGTTCAGAAACGTCGATGAAAGTAAAGAAATCAGACCTATTTGTTGTACCTGTAGGATTAGCTGAAAGTTACGGGGAGGTTTTACAATGGAGGATATCATTTACAATGGCTGAAAAATTATTGGTAAGGTCCTTTAACGATGCACAGATTAAAGCGTACGCTCTAATGAAAATGGTTTTGAAACATATACTGAAACCTTTGTGTAACAATATTACTTCATACCAAGTTAAGAATGTTGTCTTTTGGGTTTCTGAAATGAGAAAAACTGCCGTGGGTAATGATTTCATTGCAATAATGTTAGAAGCAATCATTTTTTTGAAAGATTGTATTGACACTGGACAGCTTCAGCATTACTTTTTACCTTCACAAAATTTGATGCATGTGAATATTTCCGAAGATGATCGTAGCCGTTTGATTGCATCCCTCACTGACATTTCCCAGAACCCCTTAGTTGTCCTACAGCATTGTCCGTTGATAAGCAATATGATCACTTCACCGATAATAGAGCTGCAAGAAGGATTGATTTTCAGAAATATGGTGGACGAATGCTTGGCAGCATTTTTTGCACTTGAACCTGAACAATATGATGAAATTGAGCATTTATTTCAGGGTACACAATCACCTAAGGAATATATGGAATTTTATCTAAATCGTGTGCCACCTATTGTGAGGAAAAACAATCCGTATGGATACTTTCATCTGATTTCATCAAAAAACAATTATGAGATTGAAAGAATTCTGACGGAAGGGGCTGAAAAAGGGTACCTCAAACTATGGATAAAATAACACACATGTATTTCAATTTTATATTAGTGAAGCTGGACGTTTATAAGTTTAAAATGAATAGACTTTGTTCTATCGGCATTCATTTACATAGTTATATATGTATTAACATCATATCAACTATTATAACAATATCTTTATTCAAACTTGGTTGTCCAAGAATAAATGTTGTTGAAAATGTAGTTGATGGAGCCTATATAACTTTTTTATTCTTTTGATTTACACGTAAACACGTTATACAAATTTAATTTAAATTGGGATCACAAGGTCATCAATGAATAGTCATCTCCTTGTGACAGTTAACCGTTAAAACAGTGTCAACTACTCTTGTAAAAAATCTGTTTGGCAAGCGTATTCAAATTTCATCAATTATCAGCTATTGAACTTGCAGGAGTTTATGAAATTGAGCTTTAGCTACACAGTCAAGTACCTCCGAGGATGGTATGGAACTGTAACTGACACATATGTTATCATTTGCCATAGAAGAAGATAATCCGTATAAGCTATTATCAACAATTAATGAATAATTCCATTCTTTTGGGGAGTGTAAAGCGGAAGAGCCTCAAAATTTAATTAAACTAAAACGTGTTTTACATAATTATACAAATGAACAAATAACAATTTAGCATCATTTAGGTATTCATGGGATTGTAATTGTATCATACCTAAAATATTGAACATGCTTTTTGTATTTTAAAGTGACAGTATGCTGCTTTTTCGTCTAGTTTAATTAATGACACTTTCAGCATATAAAAATCGCCGTTTACCCATAATTGACAAAAATAATGTTGAAGATAAAATAAATAAAATACCTTATATATTAAAACAACTGTTCATGTTTTCATTAAAATCTTGAAAAAGAGTCCTCGTATGATTAATCAAAACAAAATAACATGGGAACTGAAGACTAGATATGTTTGGGTCTGTACACGAGTGCCACGAGCCCTAGCACCGGCTTTGGCGGTACTCAGTTTTCAACACTTAAAAACAACACTGGAATCAATGATACCGAAGGACCAAATATTACAACACTGAGGGAAAATGGCACTTGACACTGGAATTGCTCGCAGAAAAAGGCGCTTAAAGTGACATTATGCCCATCAAAGGGTATATAGTGAGTGAACTGGTGAAGACCAAATAAGTGTTCATTTTGCCATAATTTCTTTTAATTAAATAATTAATTTCACATGAACAATAAATAACGCAGAGATCCAAACGAAATTTCTGTAAATATCCTTTATAATTTACCTACCACGCTTAGTTTATAAAAAGAGTGGGGCATTTTTTATATTAAAGGCAGATTTATATTTTTTATCCTAAACATTTTCCAATATCAACTGTTGGTCAACACCATTTTGACAGTCAATCTTTTGAAATATAAAGTCAATTTATCTCGACTTGACTATGAAAATATAAACATAATGTCACTTTAATTGAAAATGGATCAATTGAAGGAAGATTAAGCTAATGCCTAAAGTTTTGTGAAATTATTTGTTAGTACTTACTCATGCAGGACAAGTTTGAGTTTATACTAAATTAAATGTTATAGAACGCATAGAAAAAACAACTTATTAAGTTGGAAGTTATAGTTCATGTACTTGCAATTCAGATGTTAGTGTTTGCGGTTAATTGGTCAGATATCCATTTTATAGTTTGCGTTATGTGTTCGTAATTGAGTATTAAAAAGGTGATACGATTTTAAGACAATCATGTTAATTCCGATCATTGCAACATTGTCAAAAGAATTTTTATAATTTGGATGGCCAATCTTAAATCATTATCATGTTCTGGTGAAGTTAGTAATCTGTTTATATACATTATGTAAATAATATGTGATAGTTATGCAATGTTCATTTATTTTAATGAATAACTTATAGTTATATAAATATGATCAAGAGAGATAACCTCAATAAGTATTTCAAATTCCCTTCGCAACAAGGAAAGGTTGATTACTCTTATAAATATTATTGACTGAATAGTTCCATTATTTTAACAAATATTCAAGTATTCTTATTAGAGTTTTCTTTGTGTCTTAATCATACACAGTGACAGTATAAATACTATGAATCTTGAATTTCATGTATCACTAAATGATATTGAGTTTTGAACACATTTTAAGGGAACAACTTTCTCGAGTCTACTTTCAGAGATATTCGATTTATTTTAAATCATTACTTATAAGAAAAATAATGTTATAATTATGAAAAGTGTATCCAGTGTATTTTAATACATATTTGCGATTTTTTAGAGTGACAATCACAGAATTGTATCTATAGATTTGACTTATGAAACCCGAATAATTTTTTAAGACCTCATGAACCAACACTAAGTTTAATCCATTAATGTTAGGGAATGTATGCATGTTATTTGTATATCAAAAATGCACTTTGTTTTTGATTTGTTATTGAGCTTTGCTGCATCTTTTGTGTCATACATGGGCATGTAGAGAAGAAAAATATAATGTTGCCAACACATTACCTAAAAGTAACATTTCGGAAACTTTAAGAAAATAGGTTAATATTTTGGCATTTTCTGTATTTATTAAATTTAATTGGTTCCTTACATATCTCTTGAAATGTTTTTAAATTATTTTTTGCATTAATTAAGAAGCTTAATGAGATCAATGTTTTATTCAGGGACTCTATTGATATTAAAGATGTGTGATCTTTTTTCATTGAGATAACACTACTGTTGTATTATAATAAAATAAACAGTTGATATGATCTTTGAACCAGTGAGCCTCCTATTAGCTTTATGGTATTCTGAAGCTGAATATCCGCTTACCCTGATCTGAGGTAATTAAGTTACATTCAAATAATTTTGATAGACAATCTGAAGAAAAACACACACACTCAAACTAACTTTAGATATAAATTTACTTGAAAATTTAGATATAATAGCTGAATTAAATTTGTCATCTAATCTAATTTATACTCTTTTATTACTTAGAATTTTACTTTAAGGAACACAAATGCCAACTTAAGCAGTTCTTCTTGCTTGACTAAATGTAATTTGTCATTTGTTTATTTTTAATGCTATTTTACGACCAGTTTCAATTAGACGGTTATCACTTGTTAAAAGTATTTTTGCACTGTTTCATAACGTTACTTTTCCAGCCAGTATGTCAAGCCGCTTCATTAAAAGAGTTATTTTGTTTCCTAAATACATTTCATCAAAACAGCCTGTTGTTTTTTTCTATGTGTAGATAAAGATTTTTGTTTTCAATTTGTATTAGAATGTAAGATTTATTAAGCTGGAATTTCAACCTCTGGTCGAATTAAACCAATATTTGTTGTCTTAAATTACTATCAACCGGTTGTGTCATCCTAACAAACAGTATATATGTATACCTTAATACTGAGATTATGCAAATACCTAATTTTTAAGATATTGAAAAAAAAAAGATTACAATTCCAAAAACATTAGCCAATTTTACCACAACATGAGTTATATCTGTTTTATGTGTGTGTGTACATATATTCACAAAATAAACTAATACGGTTTTTCTTTTGTTTGTTCTACAGATAAATCATTGTGTCTACATTTTCAAGCAACGAGTGATAGATTGTTTGATGTAAATATGAATGTAACGGAAACCTTGATGTGTATAAAAACAATAGATAATTATTTAGATACGAAGAATTTGTTAGTTATTTTACCTAGATCGCTAGTATTTTAAAATTTCAGAATACTCTTTAAGAGTTTAAAACATGATGACATATCCGAAATGGAATAGTTAAACTAGAAATTTAAGATATTGTCATTGTTATCATTTATTAGATTTGGAAGATGAATTTCACATTTTATCATATGTCCTAGCTGTTCAAAATTTCAAACAGTTAACAAATGTTTATAGGAAAGTATGATTCAAACAAAGTGTGTTAAATCTTTTGAACAAGCAGGAATTATAATATAGAAAAACCGAAGTCCCTAAAGAACGATAAAATCGAAACTGTTCGGCTCGGTTTGATGGAAATAGCAAAAGACCGGAACATACTCAATAAGAGGTACCTTATATTGCGAATATAGTATGAAAGAAGAATGCAGCTATGACATCACAGATATAATCGTAAACAAGCGATTTTAAGTGACAGGTTATGCAAAGAAATTTCTAATAACATTGTCTTACTTTAATTACTTACTCATCCCTAATAAACCTTGACAAAGCTACATAACAGTCTAGATAATCAAAAATGATGTCTTCATCAAGTCAGTCGTATTCGTTATGAAACAGTAAGATCTATGTGTAGCATCACACTACTACTGCAGGGACCTTTAAGTCATAGAAGAAAATAAAACATGGCGATCGGAATAATGCAAAATAATTGCCAATGTAAACAATAACTAATGATGAGATTTATAGAAGAAGAAAAAGTTGTTTGGACATCAACCAAAAACAGGACAGGGCACAAGATCATGTACAGAGGCATATAAAAATATATAATGAAATTGTTTAATTCATTTGAGGATATATTTTGTGCCAGTGAATAATATTCATTCTATAAAATTGATTATTTGATATGAAGTGATTATTTACGTTTTGCTATCGTATTTTGACTTCTATCATTAACAATATTCTTTTTTGTTATTCTTAAAAAGAAGCGACAATAAATGAAACCATTTTATTGAACAGGAATGTGATATCGCGTGTTTTTTTGTCGTTATTTCTTATATTCCAGAATTATATTTTTGAAGGAAATCATTTGTTCCGCGAAAAGATAATTAAATCTCAGATCTCAGGAAAAGCGGTAACCTTTCAAATAGAGGTGCTTTATATTGCGAATATAGTCTGAAAGACGAATACAGCAAAAACATCTCAGATATAATCGTAAACAATCGATATTAAGTGACAGGTTATGCAAAGAAATTTGTACTAATATTGCCTTACGTTTATTACTTACTCATCCCTAATCAACCTTGACACTATTCAGGACAAAGCTAAATAACAGTCTAGCTGAACAAAAATGATGACTTCATAAAGTCAGTCATAATCGTTAATGGAAAAGTACGATCTATGTGTAGCATCAAACTACTTCAGGGACCTTTAAGTCAGAGAAGAAAATAAAACATAGTGATCGGAATATTGCCAATTAATTGCCAATGTAAACAATAACTTATGATGAGATTCATAGAAGAAGAAAAAAGTTGTTTGTTTATATTGTGTAGGTAAATTAAATCCGACACGACCCAGCAACACAGGACCACGGCAATAAGCCCAGCAGGACAGGACAGGGCACAAGTTCATGTACGTTGGCATATAAATGATTGATGGACAACTGAAATCTTAAACTGTTACAGCTGCATTACACTACATCAAAGGAAGAAGGTTAATTCGATTGAAACTGCTATAGGATCTATCATGTATAGGAAATACAAAATTGATTGTCAATGAGCAAGTCATTCGATTGAGCAATCATTATTTAAAACAATGTCAAAGATAGCTATTATATCAAATCTGTCCTATGAGAAAAAGTTTTAGACTTATAAGGACCTTTATAAATTACTTTATTGGCATTACTGACATTGGCGTTTTTGATTCGCTAAGTGTTAAATTGGAATATACTAATTGAAGAATACTTACAGTTATCGTTTGTGTTAAATATATAACATTTTAAGTGACTTGAAATTATCAAATCACACAATTGAAAAGCATGATAGTTGTACATACTTAAATGCTACCAGTTGCATGATTTCAATGATAATAGCTTTATCGAAATGAAATTCTAAGTCGGTCTTTAGATAAGTTATGCTACTTGCGTCATTTGGTTTACAAACTGAAGGTGTTCATTTTCTTTAACTAACTGAATTAATGTCTATACACTTCTACTGTTCTTAAACATATCTTAACGCTTTAGAAACACCAGCAATTCGGTGAAATCAAGTATGCTTGAAAGGCCGATTAAGCTCTGAAAGGCTAACTAAGATTTTAATATGTTTAGGCAATTTGTACAGTTATATAGATTTAGTACTTT
Organism: Ruditapes philippinarum; assembly: GCF_026571515.1. Classification (NCBI taxonomy): domain Eukaryota; kingdom Metazoa; phylum Mollusca; class Bivalvia; order Venerida; family Veneridae; genus Ruditapes; species Ruditapes philippinarum. Next base: position 48,540 of record NW_026854090.1, read on the forward strand.
TGTGGACGTTGATATATCACTTTGATTACATTTTGCTACTTTAATCACATAATGTTTTATTGAGCTCTATTTGCTTAAAAACACATTACAGTTATCGTAATCAGTTATTTCAACATTATATACGTGTTTTCTTTTTCTTCACACTAAAAAGTTATTAATTTCCGAGTCTTTATATGCCCTGAAGTAGAACACGTTTTTACTTAACGTGAACAAGTGTAAATCTATATGTCGATTGAATATTTAAAAATACTGTCAACGAATTATGATATCGGAAACATAGAATCACATCTACGAACTCATGCGTATTTGATTCCAAAGGATTGTTTCAATAATTTGAACAAATATTTCTCAATAAATCAAACTTGACAGCTTAGAGGCTTCATTTCAAGAAAGTAAAATATACAAAAATCAAAGGCATTCATCATTTAAATTACACTGTTTGACACAAATAATGGTGAATTGTGATTTTTACAAATCAAGTCAAATCAAGTACCGATATTAGATACCCTGATAGGAAGAAACAGATATTTTGTTTAGATCTGATATTGTTGTTGCATGTATTTCTTTTAAACATGTTCAGCACATTATCATATCTTTCATATTATAGTTTTGTTTGAAAATTTTTTACACTACTTAACAAAAAAGTAAGAAGTATGATAAAAAAAGTTCTCGGCCCGAGCCACAACACTGACATTTACACACGATACGTCGATACCGATATCTTATTAATTATTTCTGACCGAGTTACGCGCTGTTTTACACAGATTAAGTAACATAAAACACACTATGATCAGTAGAGGGGTGTGTCATTTAGACCAAATGGGGGAAGTTTAAATCAGAGCCGTCATTACGTTCCTCTGTAAGAAAGGGATGTCCCCAAAAAATCCAATAAGATTTCATGGATACACTTGGGTAGAAGTCACATTTCTTTAGCACTGTTCTGCTTCTGCACGACAATGCGCCTGCTCACACATCCCAAGTTGCGATGGCTGCTGCAACTGATTATGGCTTTCAAATACTTCCCTATCTCCCATATTTTCCGGACTTTCCGCCTCTGACTTCTACCTGTTTCCGAAACTGAAAGCCAAGCTTCTTGGTAGACGTTTTGGAAGCAATGAATGTGTCATGGAGGCGGTCAATGAATTCTTTCAGGACCATAATAGAGTTCTATTTTGAAGGGTTAAGTTGGAACACAGGTGGGCAAAGTGCATTGATGTACAGGGTGATTATATTGAAAAGTAAGACCATTAGTTGGGTTCTCTCACAACCGGAAGTACATTGGGCCGACCGAAAACTATTTTATCAATCCTCGTATATGGTTACTAGTCTAAGATAGAATGTGTCTAAAGTTTTATGCATGGTAGATTTTATTATTTCAGATTTTCCCGAATCTGGTGATATGGGGTGTGAGGTAACTTGCCCTTTTTTCCGTTATTGAATATGCTCAAACAAACCGAGTCTGCAATTAACATGTTGTTGTTTTTTCTTTCTGTTTCTAAAAGTTACAGTAAGTTTTATTTCCTATGTGTCTGAACTGTATGCCTGCAATGGTTATTATGACGATGAAATTTAGTTTCGATGTTAACACAGCCATTAATGATATTTTTAATGAACGGTTCAACTTGATTTTATTTAGAGCAGCCAAATAAATTAGAAAACACAACATTTACACTGAAATTGGATTTCTTTGTTTGTCTGAAATTCATACTCTTGAATAATATAATTAACTACTTTTAAAATGTTACAACTCGTTTGCAAAATTAATGATTTTGCCACGTGTTCAAACAAAAAAGTTCTTATATCAAAACTAAAACGTAGTTATTATGGAATGTAGAGTAAAACATCCATTTAAAGACCAATCACTCGAACATTCCCGCCGTTGCACATTTTGTATATGCATGATTCATTGATAAAGAGTTTAGGAAGTTAATGAAGTGAATTATTAATACTTTTTTGGTCTATGTGAATGTATCAAAATTAGCCTTATATTCAACTATAGCTTATTCTCAATAGTTAACATAAAAAGGACTTGTTTCCCTCAAAATATTTTAAGATGAGATAAATTAACAAGAAAAGTCTCATCACTAGAATATTGCCATTTTAATTTCATCAAAAGCCCAAAAATAAAACGCTATTTATTAGTTCAAATATAAATTGTCCATAATACAATAATAAGACCTAAAAAGTTAAAACAAAACTGTAGTTTACTTTATCTTTTCAAACAACAGATTCTCAAGTTTGATATATTATAACATTTGTTTCGTACATTATGTTCTTTTATTGCATTAACTCGGAATAGACACGGTTTCCAAATACGTGTTCTTACCGTCATAAATCCAGATAAACAGACATCCGGGCGATTCTTCTCTTACAGCTAAATTAATCCAGTGATAAATATAAGTCTTTCTTAACCTATTTGCATGATGGAGCCAGAAATGACATTTCAAGATAACATAAAGCTTAAGAAAGAATTATAACTGAAAGACGATCTGAATTGTTTAATCATGCTAAAATTTTATTTCAGGCATATTGCCACAATCATACGTACGAAGGTTTTGGCCCGCTTACTTCAACGGAAACAATTTGTCAGTGTTAACAAAGCGGTATTTTAATTTCCATAAAAGCATAAATAACTTGGTAAATTTGGAAGCTGAAACAGGACAACAAAAAACAAAAAAAAATGTTCTGAAAATAAACAAAATCTTGCTTGTATACAAATACACATATACTTGTAGATGCAACAGTCTCAATGACTTATGCCAAAACTTTTGACAGAACATATTTGGTATTGTAATAAAGCAATTTTACAATAAGGCCGCACACACATTATCATCAAAGTAAGTGTAACATGGTTGCAATTTGAGTTCCCTTTTGTCAACAGGGAAACGATAAAACTGTTTTTCCAGTTCAATCAGAATGAAATATGTCACCGTGTCATAGCGAAATATAAATAACTGTACCAATAAGGATATTTGTTTCCGTATAATCGTCTTTATTTCTAACTGGTAGTAATTTCTAAATAGAATATATGGCTAATTTCCCAAATATTGATATTCATGGCGTTTTTCCTAAATATGATACACACTTTTACACCGAATGCATTTTACAAGTTTCTTTGCTATGGCTTTCCGATAGTCTTATCTAAGGCAAACCGTGTGAGGAAAATAAAAATCACGAATTGCAGAGATTTTTGGGGTAAACCGTTTTGTAGTATTGATTTTATAGTATTTCTTTGCTTTAAGTTCAAACTCAATGAAACCTATCCTAGTACTTTATGATCATTACGTTAACAAAGACCAAGCATCTTGATCACACATGTACGTACATATTATATTTATACACAATTTTTTTTTGGGTTTCTTTTTTGTTCGATTGTATAGGAAGCGTAAAGACACATTCTCAAATCCGTTTCTAGAACCAACCAGTACTGTGCAATGAGAATAATTTTTTCTTGCTTAATTAATCTACTCCTAGAGGGTTAGAACCGACGCAAATAGCGGTCCTTAGATTACTAGTCTGACGATTTAACCACTCGGTCATACCGCCATGCCGATTATATATTTGACCAAACCAAGAGTAAGCTTTAACGCTGCTATTCTTGATCTAATTGGTATATTAAATGACTGGTTTTGTAACGCGGTAAACTCGTCATTTTAGAGACGGTTTTAGTTTAAATTTGACGCTGGGAAATTCATACTGCAGTCATTTAATGTATCGAAGTACTAATTTAACAATAAATGTTTCAAAATTGTTAAATCATTTTCTTCTACTGAAATATCAAGCAATTATTATGGGTTATGGAATATGAACGAGACATTGCAGTAACTTTTTGACTTTTTGAATATTGCAGTATCGGATGACTCTTGTCTTTTGTGCACTTTTAAATGATTTTAAGGGGAAGTGATTTTGAATATTATCTATCAATTTCATGCAGATATCATAGAAATTCATCCGACTTCTTAAAATGAATTAAAATCGTTTTGGTGAATTGATAAGAAGAACATACGAGTTTTTTAGTTTTTTAGTTTATCTTTTTCATTACGGGAAGTGTCTCGGTCAACATTCCTAAATATTTCTAGGAATTAACTTTCTTCTGTCACCATATATCTGTATATACAGAGAACCAAGTAATACTTCTCATCTCATAAACAAGGATTGAGCCAATGTTAAGATAAAATGTATACGAGCTCATTAACCTATTGGCATAAATTGGAAAAAGACACAACATACCAATATCTAAAGAGGAGGAAAGGAACACTTCAACGGACTAAGTTTCAAGATATAAGATACAATGTTTCAAATCTTTATCTTTTCAAGATATAGTATAAAGTGATGTTTAAGATGTGTTTGTTACATGTAACAATATTATTAGTTTGGACTGGAATCCTAAAAATACAAATCTGAACCATTATTGGTTTTGATATTTTTATAAACAAATTGTCAAAAAAACCGTTCTAATGCGTGCAAAAAATTTATAAGCTAAGTGATTTAACATTGGATAAGACATAACTTATATTTTATCCAAATATGCAGAAATGCCTTTTCAGTTTGATTCGTAGGGTAGTTTTTGTGAAATAATTCATTTATACTTAATATGCAACATGAAACATAAAACATAAATAAGTCTTTTTTTTTAATTGATGATTTGTTTCGAATCAATAATCCACATCATCTGAAAGAGTGTTTAATTTGGAACACTGTGGCTTGACAAAACCGATACTTTGGAAATATTTGCCAAGTTTCATTACGTTTGTAAACTAATCTCTACAACATAATTTATTTCAAAAGAAATATTAAGCGATAAGCGAGCATACATGTATTCATGTTAATAAATAATTATATTACAACATTTGAAATGTAACGGGATACTAATGAAATCCTCATTGTGACTGAGGGATTGCCTTTTAAGGCCGTAAGAGGCGACTTTATACATTCAAATTATTTGAGTCTATGCATTTCTTAGCTCCAGTTGTTGAAGTGGTTTTGACTGTTGTTGCTATAAGTTTCAAACATCCGAGGATAGCCAAATTTATATTCAATATTTTGGCCTAATACGCCGCTTTTCATGGAACGGCATATCATCCAAAATGATTTATCATGGAATTCTGAAATATGTTTGGTTGTTAGTAGGGTACATTTGTGCTTTTATTTAAAAATCTATTAATACAAAAGCAGCAAGCTTTCAAACACCATCCATCAAAATCCTTCAAAAATATCTAAAACAGGAAACCTTAAGTCATGCCTTAAAAGCCGACAAACATTCAAGCCATATACTGTGATGCAATCTTGAAATATTGATATTATCTATGTAATGATGTATCAAAATTGTTTTACCAATCTCTAGAAGAAACCTTTTAAGTTTTACATATAAATTAAAGCCATACAATTCAAGCAAATGCTAAATGTTAATTATTTACTGATTTGTCACAAAATGCCAATGCCATCATAATGCTAGGAATCTTTTTTGTTTGTTTGTTTGATTTGGTTTAAAGTCACATTGACACAGTATAGGTCTTATGGCGACGTTCAAGCTTTACTGGTGGATGAAGACCTCAGGAACCTTTCGATGCATTATTTCAGGAACGAACGGGCACCTGAGTAGAACCACCGACGTTCCGTAAGCTAGCTGAATAGCTTCCTCACATGAAAGAATCAAAAGTCCCTGTCGAGATTCGAACCAACAGCAGTGTGGGGCAAGTGGTTTGAAGTCAACGAACTTAACCACTCGGTCACAGACGCCCCATCTAGGAAACTTTAACGACGTTTACTGAGATCAATTCATACATATATATTGAAAGATAGGTCGGGTATCAAAAGCAAACCAAAGCAATTATTTCGCCTGTTTTTATAACTCGATGATACCAATTGAGATTCAGTTAATCATTCTAAGCTGATTGCTAGATGACTTAGTGTTGCCAGGGTTTTTGGAGGCAACGTTCATTGAATGTCGCCTTTCCTTATTGATATTCGCTTTCATATTTTACTATATTTCCGTACAAATATCAGTAATATTTATGCAGATATGAATCTCAGTCTATATCTAGTTTATCGGCATTTTATTTTAATAGTTTGTTGCCTGTGTATTAGATCTTAGATACGTGCTTCATCATAAAAAGCTTTGGGGTTTGCAATAAATGTCATTGAGTGAGAAAAGGAGTAAACAGATATGGGGAAGTGAATACAAAAATATCATTAACCAGAAAATTGACATGCAATTTATCTATTTGCTTATAGTGACATGATACCTATCAAAGTGTGAATTGTGGGTTCAAAGGTAAAATCCAAAATATGTTTACATTTTTCTATCAATAAATATGTTCAACTCTATAGTTGACTTTACAAAAATAAATAAGAATCCGCGTGACTCATGGATAATTCTTAAAGTACCGTATCGGTTTCTTTTAATTTTTAAAAAGGAAGGTAGTTTTTTAATATTTTATCCTAAACATTTTTCATTATTTATTATTCGTCAGTCGCAATTTTAAGAGTCAATGTCTTAAAATATATTACTAATGCAACTCAACTTTACAGTGAAAAAAGAGGATAATGTCACTTCAATATGACGAGTCGACTTCTATCTCTTCATAATCTCAGATATTAGAGTTAATGGTAGCCTATAAGATGAATGTGTTGAATTCAGAACTGAAGAGAGTTGTCAGTTGCCCTTCTATTATTTATTTTCTAAATTATGTCTATTGCATGGGGAGGAAAATCTGATCAATTAACTAATTTGATCGAAATGTCAGAAGAAATTATTATGTTGATATTATGTCGCATCGAAGGTTTTTAAATGTCATTGTTATACTTTTTGACATGAAAGAATAGGATAAAATTCTAGTACATGTTTTATAAATCACTTCTTTTGTGTTGATTCTATATATTATATTTCTCAATTTCTCAGTATGATTTATAACTTTGGTCTATGTTTCTAATGTAAAAAGAATGAATTTAAAAAGGTTTATGTGAAACACTTTTTTTAACAATTATCTTACCTGATAGTGACTACAGTTTTAACATAAAGGCTTTAAATCAAAAATGATGTACACAATTTTGAAAAAGAATTTGTTTAAATATGTCATCTATTTAATTTTACGGATTTGAAATGGCTTTAAAATGATGGCTGCTCCGAGATTCCGCTACTTTGAATTTTGAATATACATCATTATGATTTTTGTATAAAATAATGTTAATGATTTCTGATATTTCGAAAACTGTTTTGTCATTATAAACGATGACGAGAGGCTGCCATTAAGCTTAGCATCTTTAAAAGTTCAGCATCTATCAACTGCATGCGAGATTCATTGTTTGGATCAATGGCGTTATGGCTCCTCAACCTGTGGTCTTTTTTAGGAAAATATAAGGCGGCTCTTTTGCTGATGCATGTCCTTTTGTAATGAATTTAAAACATTCGTAAGATTTACAATAATTTCAATGTAAGATTATTTCAAACGGTTTACGTAGCTGGATACCTGAATAATACTCATTTGTCAGTATTACAATACGAGAATCACACACGTGCATACAAGTTTTTAAGTAACATATTACATAAATCATTCGTCGTACTTCAAATATATATCAAGTTTATCAAGGAATAATTGATTAGAGAGTCACCGAGGCTTCAAAAACCTTTAGGTAGTTAAAATTTGAAAGAAATCTGACTAAAAGTTAAAAGTATGCATTGCTACACAATGTAACCTTGTACGTTATTATTTGCCTTTGAAATTAAACAAAATTTCCAAATACTAGCTCAGATCATTCTAATATAAAATCGGTGACCCCCCATTATTTCGCTCATTATCTTCCTGTTATCAATTTGTACAGCCTCAGTTTGCTATATGTCTATAAATATCACTAGCATAGTGCTGTTACGATATACTCATTTATACAGTGCTCCGAATATTTCGTAATGCGTTACGTATTCGTAATACACTTTGTAAAGACCTAAATATTTTGAAAATACAGTAAAAAGTAAAATAATATTAAAAATAATAATTTTGTAACATGAAAACTGTTAGAGCAGAATAACGTTTTTTTAATAACATTTAAATCGGTATATTCATGCCTGAGAATGTCCGATTGTTTTTGGTCTGATTGATTTTGTTTTATGCACAGCTACAGTACGATATAATTGCTTCAATATAAACAAGATGTCGAATATTTTTCAAAATCCAAATTTGAAATGCAAATGTGTTCTATCTGCAGTTAGTGTATAATAAGTTCAACCTCTTATATTTTCAGAAGTCAGGTATATATTCCTTTTTTCCTGTCAGAACAAGGTTGGTTAATTACATGGGATATCATTTATTATTAGAATATAAAATATCTTTTAACGCGTATTTAAACTTATGTATAATGATTACAAAGTATTTTTTGTACTGTCCCAATTTTCTAGTTTATTAAACGAAACGTAATAGGAAAGTAAACATTGTATGGAATAAAATGAAGCAGTGTAGTAATCATGTAAACATTGTACATGTGCATTGTAATAAATTTCATTGCTTATCCGTACACCAGTATCAGTACAAACGCAAACTTGTCAGTCTACTTTCACATCAACATGCTACAAAAAGAGGAACCTTTACTGACAATTATCCGGTAGAATTTATGTATAAGAGAACACCTTTATTATGACAGAATCCTTAATTTATTTTTGAATCAAACATTTAAATCACCACAAAGTGGCGGCTATATTGATTGACTGGTTATGCGAACATCACAGGCAGCAACAAGATCGTCAAACTAATCAAAATGTTCTACGAAAGACAGCGACATAAATCAATTGTCTTGTTACATTTTTTTTCAGTTGATTTAGATTTTTCTAATTAATCATGTTTTTTTGTCGGCTTTAAAGTATGATATATCTGGGTGACATTCACTATTTTAAACACGATTCTGGAAACTATACCTGGGAATGAAAATAATGTCACACAATTTTAAACCGAAAGAATAAAATGGAATAGTTCCAAAATCACATTTTTCCATTTTTGTTACATCATAAGAATAAAATGGAATAGTTCTAAAATTACCTATATCAATGCAATACTTTTATGAATAATTTAAACAAATGTATACTGATGATCCAGATGTCGCTAAAGGTGACCTACGTATATATTATACATCTTTAGGAACCAACTGCAAGACAAAACAAAAAAAAAATATTTTTCTTTCATTAAATAACTGAACGCAACAGTCGGCTTAAAGAGTATAAATCTATATAGTTGATGTCCATAGTTTACAAAATTATTGTTTGCGTTTTAAAAAACAAAGTTCTAAAATACCCGTACGAAAGAAAAATATTTGTAATTTAATGAGCGAACAGTATATGCAGTTATTATTGCTGAACTGTTAAAGAGCCTTATTTAGAATGGCGATATAATATTTTGTCTTTGAATTTAGTATATATATATATATATATATATATATATATATATATATATATATATATATATATATATATATATATATATATATATATATATATATATATATATATATATATATATATATATATATATATATATATATACAATATGTATGAGGACGTTCTATGTTACAACCCTTTCGAGAGTCGATCATGGATACATTTTATTCTTAAGGTTTATAATTCTTGCAAAGGAAATAGTATACTTTTATATCATTCAACATTAAAAATCTCAACATTATTTTGTATTTCGACGTTTCATATTTTCGGGTCTTTTTCTTATTAAAAATTTCAGGGCATTATTTGCTCAAAATACAAAGATGCCTGTGGGCTATAACATTGTTTCGTTCATATTGAAATTTAAAATTCAACATGATTTGTCATTTCAATTAAAACAAAAAAGTGTATGCTCGAATGACATATTGTATTTGAATACCTTTGACACATTCTGCATTAAGAAATCAAAGTAAAACACAATAAGCTGACGGTTTGTTTTGTTGATATTGCGATAATTTGTTTCTTACAAAACCACCAGCAAAACATATATGACAGTATATTCATTATTAATTTTGTTGAAAAATATATTTGACGATGTATTAAAAGCCAAGCAATTTAATAACTAAAATTTATATTTATTTTCCGAATGCTCATTAAAGAATAACTGTGTATATAACTCGCGATGGAATAGTTAATGACTTAGAGGAACATAGGTAAATTAATTGTATTATTTTTTATTGATTTTGATTCACTCTAGATAGCTAGGAAATGAAAATTGTACTGGTACAGGTAATCAATTAAAACAGACTATTAATGTAGGTAACGTATTTAAGCATCAGTTTAATACACAAAGAGGAGCGATTCTAGCAAGATCGCCACTTAGTCCAGTTGAATATATTTAATTGTTTTAATTTTTATTGACCTTGATTGACTCTAGACAGCTAGGAAATAAACATCGTTACTGGTACAGTAACAATTAAAACAGACTATTAATGTAGGTAACGTATTAAAGCATCAGTTTAATACACTCCGAGTGATTCTAGTGCCTTCAGCAGCAATACTCTCATACCAAGATCATCACTTAGTGCAGTTGAATAGATTTAATGCACTGTTTCCAATCATAATTATATGATATTAAATATCCTAAATTATACCCAAACTTTAACTTCGAAAAACATATTTTCAAAATTATCAATGATCGAGCATTATAATACGAGAGGTCTTTAATATATCTAATTTATATACAATTGATTGTTATTTGATCCCTGAGTATCATTCTCTTCATTTAAGAAACGGTACAAGAAATACGAATATTGACGTTATGATTTATGTTTTGATGTTTTTGTGCATTTTTATGAAATGGCCATGTCGAACACCTGCAGGTTTTCTGCAATTGATAATGGTTTTATATCTAAAGATTTGCCACAATGCAAGAGTTAAACATATAATGTTAGCATTAATGTCTTAGAGTAGAATATAAAAGGCATCGTTTGACCATTGATTGGTAATGATTAACAATTCTCAATACTATTCAACTTAAATATTAAAATCATATCTTCTTAAATAATCATAACCACATGTTTGATTAAAAAATAATAAGTAACTTTCCACGCACAACTGCGATCAACTACATAATTATATGTTTGATGTGTTTTATTGGGTTATTTTGCATATCAAATCATTCAGTTGTTTATTGTATATTACGTAAAATTATACACTAAATGTGAATAAATATATTCTCATATGTTAGATATGTGTAATGGAATCAACGTTACGTATAGGTGTCATGCAATGTGATTTTTGTAGGTAGGAAGGTAAATCATATGTCTGTTTCTGTGTCATATGATCTCAAATGTGATGGTACTCTGTAAAACCAAACAAAACAAGCAAATTGTATGCATGACAATAAGACGGTATTTTATCTTATTGAATACATTTCAGAATTTACAATTATCTCTGTAACTCTAATTAAACGCATTAAAATATTTACGACAACAACAACAAAATATCAATTTATCATTTCATGAATTAATCGTCGTAAAGTGTCAAAGAACATAAGAGTCAACATAACAACACTTTGTTTAGGATACCTAATATGTGTAGATTGTTCATATTATCGTACAAATCCATGTGCTATATATTGTATTAAACTGCAGCATATCATCTAAGTCTTAACTCAAAAACTGTGAACAAATTATCTGAAATATCTACTAAAAGACAGAACAGTACGTAAGATTTTCAAAATATTGTTTTCTTTTAAAAAGTAAAAAAAAAAGGTAAACTATCAATATTCCTGTTTTATTTATCGAACGAAAGGAAATTATGAATGGTATGGTATTGAAACAAAGAATTCTGATTATTATGTAGAACTGTGTTTAATAGCAACAGTCAAATGTATTGTTTTGACACTATTATCATTTCAAAATGTAAAACAACAACGACATATAAAAACACCTTTCATTGGCAAGATTTATAATGTTTTTTGGGGGGGTTATCTTTTTCTTTTCGTATCAAACATTATAATTTCCACCGAGCGGCAGCTATATTGGTTGATAGGTGATTGATTATTCAAATGTGACAAACAGCAAATAGATCGTCAAACTAATCAAAGTGTTTTACGAAATACAGTGACATAAATCAATTGTCTTGTTATTACATCTTTTGCTATTGATCTAACTCTTTCAAATAAATCATGATTCATCCGGCTTTTCAGTCTGAAATGTGTGCCATTCAGATTTTATATTTATTTTGGTAAGTGCACCTAAACATTATATAGATATAATTGAAAGTAGAACAGTATGCATATAGTTTGAGAAAGACTAAGTCCATAAACAGGCTAAATCGAACCAAGCCAGACTATTTTTCTATTTATCTTTTGTTATTCTCTGCGGATGTACACTTATAATATTATTATTGTGTTCTTGATACATTGAAACAATTAATATTTCCTAAAGAGACCATTAGTAACTTAAAGCTGTATAATATTTCAGTACATTATATAAAAGAAAATCACATTTTTTGGCGTAACCGTGAAGCACTTGTCACGTACATCTGCGTTTCCTCATAAAAACGGACTGAATCACATTTTATCAGCTTATTTTCAATTTTCTATGTCATCACAAGCTTAGTTAATGTCATTTGCCTACCAAAATTGAAATTATTCGGTATCATATGCATTTTTCTAGTAATAAGAGTCGACAAAAAGCCAAATCACACTCAAAACAGTGGTTAAGCCATCATGTTCATGAATGATCTTGAAAAGTAACCAATTTTGTAGAAATACAATGTAATCTTGATGAGGGATAAAGTATAAAGTATTCGCAGCCGTATGCGCCTATTCATTTTTTTTCAGTTTGGTTAAATAAAAAAAGATATTGGCCAGTTTATTTACCGCGATGGAAATCTTGCCAGGCATCCGCCAATTATTGCACAATTCTGCGTTACTTTTGCACGAATCGTGCGGCGTTGTTTTCTCATTCAGGCGTTACTGGATATACACGGTGTAACTTTATTGGTTGTTTCATGTGCATAAAAATTGATGGCATATTTTATTGTGCTGAGAATTCAAAGAGAAACACGGACAAAATGATTATTTGCAATGAGTGCTATTGATTTAGATACATCTCTGTATCAATACAAAATTGAAAATCGATGCTTCTCAGTAATCAATTAACGTAAGCTATAAATCTGCGTACCATATCACAACGAAACATCTGCTTCATACTCCCAGAAGGATACAAATACCTAAAGCAGCAAAGCCGACACTTAATAAATATAGTGTATGCATTTTCGTAATTGAGTTAACAATTCAGCTCATAAATAAACATTTCATATTTAAGGACAGGAATGAAAAATCTAAATCCTGCAAAGTGTCCATTTCTCATCATATATGTTTTTTTAAATACATGCAGCAACATATTATAATAATATTGTAAGTGTAATTAAATTCAACTCGTCAACTGAAGAGTCTAAATGGTAAAACGTACTCAATTTTTCAACATTCGAGCAAAGTCATAATGCTTTAACGTTCATCGTGTTCTTCAACAATGATAAACTCGTATACGTATTTCTGAAAATACGAATATAAAAAGTTTGCTACTTTATAAAGAAGCATGCGAGAGGTCTTTTTACAGCTGTTGAAGATTTATTTAATTGTTCAAATGACAGGAAAGTAAGAACTTCTAATTAGTCGAATGCCATCATCGAATCAAAGCAATATATCGGATATTTCCGTCAGTCTCTCAGATAAGGCATAATCGGCGAGGTGTTCTGACGTTAAAGAAGTAGCAAATTTCCATACACGGTTTATTGGGTCATGAAATAGTGCTTGGTGATATTGTTATAAAATTACTCTGTTTTAATAGAAATCTGTCTAAACATGTTTTTGCTAATAAAATCTCTCATTTAGAACTCTATGCTTGTATAACTTAAGTCCAAGGGAACGCATGATTATAAAATCAATTACAATACAATATTCATCACACTTACATACTAGCAACAGTCTAAAAGCAAATTTAACACTTAAACTACAAAAACTCAACTCAATAACAACCACTCAACCCCAATAAACTCAAAGAACCCCAACAAAAAGCGCATGCAGCTAGCGTTATTTATGTGCAAAAGTGGCCTGGCGCGCGACCTACTTGAGGAAACCAGTCTGAACGATTTCTTGCACGATCTGAATGCTGCGCATGCTGACATGCCTTAACAATGTTCAAAATGGCGCAGTAGTAGTTCAGACTGTTGTGCAATACAAACATAAATACATAAATGCACATGATTACTCAATAGCATAACATTTGCTCCAAATTCGCAGTATATACGCAGATACAAGAAGTAATAATGTACTAAAAAAAAAACATGAATTATTGAAAAAAGATTGGATCCGAAGCTTATAAATGCTTTGTTTGTCAGTATTCTAACTCCACATAAAACCCCAATCAACGATGAACTTAATTTTGATTGAAAATTGAAATCTAAACTTTTGCATGCTTTGATTTTGCAGTCATTCGTCGCTAAAGAAGTCATTTCAATTTTGCATAAAAACATTGCAACTTAGTGCAGCATTAACTTGCAAAAAGTAAATAAATTGAACTTTTTATGGTAAACAAGATTGATACACTAACTTTTGATTAACTATTCTTTAAACTTGTTAACAGCAGAAAAATAAACTGAGAAAATCTCTTTTATATAGCTCGGTACTTCAACCAAGTACCTACAACCTGTATACAAAGCAGTAAGGAATTTCATTCATAACATCTGATATTTTATCTAAAAATAGTACTTAAAGTTTGCGACCTTTTGTTGCGCAACTTTGTCATAATAAGAACAAGCGTGCCTGCTCGCAATGATCATATCTAAAAATATCTGAGCTGTGCCAATTATCTTGACTGTTAATGATCCAATTGTTTTGTGAATAAATATTGGCTAAATATACTTTTCTAAAAACAATACTTATTTTCAAATTTCGCAGTACTGTAGCTATTATAAATGTTTATTGTCACTTATTTTCGAATTCGCTGTTCAAAAAAAACAATCACCAATTTATTACAGGCAGTCTTAATTTTTTTCGTTTAAGTTTAAATTTGATATACAAAAATGGATGCCCCCAGCAATTAATCTGAACACTGAAATAGGAAACCTATATCACCATAAGCTGTTGTAAATTGATTATGTATATTGAATAGTGTGCCCGAACGTACTATAGACCATGCAATTGTTATAAAAAAATACACGGATAATGCTTAATTTTTCTTTACACAAAAAAATGACAAATAAATATCCAGACAAAGGAAAAAGACATTCCTGTCAAAACTGATTGAAGTTTTAGATTTTCAAAAACAGAAGGTTGTCGACAAACATGATGTCACCTAATTAAATTGTGCATTAGCTTTGTATAATTTTCCAATTCATTCAAAGCGAGGATGTAATTATTCACTCAAATTTAACGAGATTTATATGAAAATACGGAAATAAAGGACGCCTGTCTCTGGCTTAATTGGCATAATCAGCGAGGCGAGTAAATAAACGGGGAAATGGCAAAATCCATCAATTGTTAGTCTTTTATATAGTACCATTATTTACAAGTGTATGAAGAAAAGAATAATTGTGCAAAGAAATTTTGCTATTTGATTAATGACAGAAGACATAAGTTGGTTCACTTGATAAATTCATCCCAAATTATCTCTTAGATTGAACTTCCCGAGGAAGCTTATGTTGAATAAATTAATTGCCTTACTTTATATTTGTTTTAAACTGTACGTGTATATGTTTATTCTTAGTTTTTTTTTGCATTATACTTTATCACCTATCGTCATATCATTTTATTACACATTGACAAAAAAAACATAAAACAACATTATCTTAGATTGATATTTCTCTTTCAGATTCTGGCAAGATTTTGCATGTTGGTATTTTCAAAACGCGAAAGTTAACATCAATATAGAATAATATTACTTATTAACATTGAACAACAACAACAATAACTTTTATATTTATCAGATAACAAAGTTAACATAAAATAACATGACTCATTCTGTTTTCTGTTGAAATATTGCTAAATAGATGGGGACAGCTATATACATAGTTAATGAGTAAATAACATGTCTATCATTAAATGGTAAATTGGCACGTTGGGCGAATTGGGGCCTGCCCGGGTAAAGCGTAATGAGAAAACAAAAGAATTAAATCACGGAAAACTTATGTCATTGACTGGAAAAGTTAGAAAAAGAAAAACAATGGAAATTGGGAGAGGACATTCATAAGCTTTAGAGCTTTCTGCCCAATCCCAAAATGTTCTTTGTAAATATTGTTCACTTGTTAAATGTTTTGTTGAATAAATGTGTTTAAACCAATGGACATTACATACTACAATGTATTTACATGTAAGTGCTAGAGAAAATAAGTTAACATTAAATGACAATAGTAAATAAATTCGAACGCTTAAGTACTGTATTAGAAATTGTCTGCTTGATTGTAATTACAAGTGCGAAAACAAACATGAATTTAAACATGCATATAAAACACGGGGTAGTAACTGAAAGGGACAAATATTTCGGAATAAAAGTTTATTATTAAGTGTAAGAAATTATTTAGGACGACTAAAGATTCTGCGGACATAAGTAAATTGGTCTATAATGACAGGTTTGTAATACAATAAATAGTTACTTTTATAGTACTTAGATTCAGACGTATTAACAATCCACGAAATAATTACAAATGAATGTCATTGGCAAGAGTGATATACATAGTCCGATATTACTGTAACATATATTTATAAAGCAGATAGTAAAATGTTCTAAATTAAACTAAACTATTATTCATCAAATAATTTTTGATACTAAATCACTTAAACTTACTCAACACTGGTTTATCATTCCAAGAAGTAAAAACAACCTATATAATAAGAATATACAGATGACATATATCTACTCTTTTCATCAATTGAATTAGAAATAATTTTGGAAAATGTTCCCATGTTAGACAAATCTACTTTAAATTTCGCTTAGTAAGATATTTTGACTATACAATTAAATACTATAGAGTGAAAACCAATTCAACAAATCCTTGCATTTTACTTATTCATAATCAAGGGCTTCGCTTTCCTTATTCGTCACTACTACATTTAATTGTGGAATTGATCGTCTTTTTTTACTTGTGAAAATTTTATGTGTACAAGATTTCTTTCCACCTAAAATTTTATGCTCATATCTTGGCGAACGAATGGATGGACGTCTAACCACTGAATATATATTACCTTAAGACCTAAAAACAATTTATTGTATTGAAATGGAAATCAAAACGTTTTGTTTCCCTCCAGTTATTATAACCGTGCACCTCTTGAAATATTCATCTTTCCTTTATACCTTTTTTTTCCTCTTTTGTTTTATGTCTCTCTCTGATTTATTAACAACATGCTGTTAAATTTTAAAACCAAATTCTACACTTTACAAGTGTACATGCACACAATCCTCTGTTGTTGTTTTTTCTTCTTCTTCAAAATAAACACTACATATTTGATTAAAATCTTTAATTTTTGTCTCAAAGGTTGATTTTATAACTTGTTCCGAGCGAAAGTGTCTAATTATTCAAACTTACAGAAAGATAAACTTATTAGCAGAACGCAAATCGGCAATTTAATGAGAAAAACAAAAATGAAATACTACATTTGAGACCAATTTATTATTATACTACATATTAAAAGCAAAAAATCCGAAAGGGATCTCTCATGACATCATGAGTACAAAAAATAAATTCATTATTATTTTTACTTTACTTTTAATTATATTAATAAAACAACTATTATCAAACAATATAGTACCTTAACATATGTTAAACGTTCTTCATGATTCTTACGAAAATATATATCTCCTTCTTGATTCTTACTAGTTTTAATTTTTTTATCCGAAATTACAATTTTTTCTTATTTTTGTACATTCTTTTTTAATTGTACAGGCGTGTCATTTTTCTTAATGCTAGTTTATTTCAGTAGAGATTTGGCAGTCAACATCCCTATTCTGTAGATATAATTTCTAAGGAATGATCTTGTATACCGGATCTGTAGGTAATTCATTACAATACGTTCTGGTTTTGCCGGAAATTAATACTCATTGTATACAGGTTTAAGACAGTAAAGAGACGCTTTATATGATGCTGATTAGAAAAGTCTTGCCCTCCAATCATACTGAGTTTTTTTGCTTCAAACAAAATACATTTTTAATGAAAACAAGCGATTCGATCCCACAGCGGTGACGGGGTAAGTTGTTTGACAACAACCTTAATCACTCGGCCCCGGACGTTCTTCGGACGGAAATAATACTGAAAAGTATGTATACTTATGTTAGTGTTTATAAAGTGAATTTTTAGTTGCAATTGACCCCGCTGGAACGCCTTCAGCCTACAGAAATGTGTGTCTACATTGGGTAGAGTTCCGCGAGTTTATCGATTAAGCCACTTAATAAATAGATAGCAATGGTAAGTCTGGCGACAGCGTGCACATTATTAACACCATATTTACAATGTTGCAATCCTCTGAATAATTTATGACTTAGCGCCCACAGGCGCGGAGTTATTAGTGTTTACTTTTTTGTCCACGGACCCGATTTTTATCAATTAATTCTTCGATTTACATGATTTACAGCTAAAAAGATATTCGGAACGAAGCATTCCTTTCGATTTCTATTATGTAAAAGTCATACATTGGTTTCTGCAGCATGTCATATTAATGAATTAGAACGGGAACACGCCTCAGCCGCTTGGAAGGCAGTATAAAAGAAAAAGCAAAAACAAACGTAAATTCTGTAATTTATTTCTTATATTTATATCTTCTACAGAAAATTACTAATTATTTTGTAGTACACAGTGCATGAGTTATGTATGTATTTTATTGCTGTACATGAATTCGAAAGCTATAAATAGATTACTTTAATAAACAGTGTGTAAGTCTAAAAATCTATTTATAGAAGTAGTTTTAGTTTAGCGAGTTTGAAACTAAACGAAACGGTCAATCGTGTCGCTTTATGGTAATAAATTACAAGCTGGAGAATTTTGCAGGAAATGAAATGCAAAAGTATTCAACTATAAATTGCACTCTTTATAAATATCTCGAGTAGGCCATTTTTACAAATTGTTATATTATAGTATTATCATTTTGAAATTGTCTTTTCCGTCAGGTCTAAAACTTAGGTAAATTAAGAGCTTCTTTCTTTTTCATGGCCCTGAATGAACTGATGACACTTTTTCACCGTGAAAATTAAAACGACCCTGATTTCCTGAATTTGCTGTAAGAAGTTGATTCTATTTTGTTTGAAGGTAATCGGTTTTATGCTGGTTTGAGTGGAATGTTGATTTGTCGAATACTGTGACATTTTAGCAACAGAAACTTTCGTCTGCATTTTTAACATAAGGTGTTTTGGGTTTATTGATAGGAATGTAAACACACTATAGTGGTTCAGACGAGTAATTTTCAAGCAATTTAACAAACTAGTAAATTGATCTCCCAATAAATCAATTAACAATAATTTAAGTTTATGTCAAGATTCTGGTTATTGATATTTTTGTACTTCCCCATATATGTTTGCTCTCTTCCTAACTTAATGACATTTTGCATTGCAAACCCCAAATCATTTATTGATGAAACACGTATCTAAGATCAACAAAAACAACAAACTTTTAAAATAAAACACTATTTTTAACCGCATTCAGATTTTTATGATTGTTTTATTTTTCTACGTGCTATTACAAATAACACATCGAATTATTGACTATAATTCCGTTACATATTTTGCAACTGAATAAAACCAATGACTTATATTAGTCTTGCATAAAAATGAAGTATATATGGTATTAATAAATCAATGTATAGCAAAAATCAAATAAAATTTATTGTTTTATCTTTAGTTAAATTAATTGTGCCTTATGTAAAAACGTGTTTCATAGCAAAAACAAATAATACTTTGTGAGATGAAATATAGAAGAAAAGCATTATTTTTGTACCATATTTAGTTTTATCACATACCCGTGCTGATTTTGCGACTCCTTAAAAATGGTATTGCACGGCCGTGCATATATTTTGACATATATTTTATCATTAGCGTTAACCAAACATAGTGTAAAGACGCGCAAAATGGTAGCATTATACTATAGGCATGTCAATGAAAAAATACTCTTTATTCAATTTATACGGTCTTCAGTTTGGGTATGTGATAAATATTATATTAGATTCGAGTAAGTTCAATACAGAATTTATTGGACTTGTTGAATAAAATAATATTATGCTCGCCTGAGGCTCGCATAATATAATTTTATTCAACTCGTGCAATTAATTCAGTATTGAACTTACACTCATTCAATAACCTCTATATATTAATTGTTGATAAACTTAAAGCGACCTATAACATTAACTGTATGTCGCAAAATATTTTAAACAAATAAGTAAAATTTTAAGTTCGTATATAAAACAGTTACATTAAAATTAATCTTTTTATTATAGATTTAAACAAAATAACCCTCAAGTAATGAGATAATTATTGCATTCGCATCGCATAAGCTGTTCTAGACGAAAATATTCATCTTTCATTTCCGAATAGTTTATTATATTGATAAAAGCATTTATTCCGTAAAAATGGATATTCACAAACTTTGCCGTTACTTTCAATGATATACTGTATCATCAATAAAACATACAATATATATTTTTTTCAAAATCTTTTATTAATGACACAGCTTTCGTAAAAATTATAATACATGAAATGTGATACATTTATTTTATTAATATTTTGTTGTTGTTGTTGTTGTGATTTTGGAAATGCTTCATACCTGCACGAATAGTGCAGCTAAATATTATGCGTACATATATTTCAATTCAATAATTCCAGACACCTTACGCTTACCTCTCTCCGAATTGCTTATTATCTTATTATCAATGGAATCAAACATCGATCTTTGAACAGATCATCTATAATACCTTATTGGTGGTATATCATCGTTCTAATACAGCAATATTATATAGCAAAAATATCAAATTATTTTAAAATCCTTTCAAGTCATAATTTTATTGTGCCAACAACAGGTACACATTATACCATTTTCAAGTACATTTCGGTGAAAAACTAAATATAGACTTGGCTTGATAGAGCTTGACATCTTCATAAATATAATTAATATTTGATGCAGGCATGTTATGAAATATAAAAACGAAAGATCAACATGGAAAGACGGCATTAAATGAACGTTGCCCTAAACAAACCCTGGCAATTCCAATACCAATCAAGATAGCAACCGAAAATACCTCACCAAAGAAGCAGCTGAAATACTAGTTATAGCACTCGTAATGTCACACTTGGATTATTGCAATGTCATTCTTTATGGTGTATCCGATTTTGAATTGAAAAAAAATGCAACGTATTCAAAACATGTGCGCTAAGTTAGTTCTGCAACGAAAGAAATTTGACAGTTCAAGGCAAGCACTGTTCGACCTTCACAGGCTGCCCATCAAATCTAGAATCGAATATAAAATTTTGACTTTTGTATACAATTGTTCAATCGGTCATGCTCCAAAATATCTTTCTGAACTCCTAACCAAACAAGTACAAAATACCCGACTACGTTCAGCTAAAACCTCCGAGAACTGCTACGTTATTCCATTCAGTAAAATAAAATCATTTAGTGACAGAAGTTTCGGAACTATTGGTCCAAAATTGTGGAATCCGCTGCCATTAGAGTTGAAACAATCTAAGAATATTAATGTATTTAAGAGAAATCTTAAAACACATTTTTTCAGAAAGTTTGAATCACTATTTTAAAATCTGAAATGAGATAAACATGAGTAACGTATAACTGACGACTGACAGCGTGATGAATGTGCAATGTAAATGAATGTTTTATTCTTTTTAATTTATTTGTAATCAAGTTACATGTATGTACATAATCTTATCTCATGCTACATGTATATCAATCAGTTTTATCATTTTATGGTCTCTGCATTTTTTTTTTTAAAAATATGTTAATTGGAATTGTATGTAAAAGCTTTTATTTCACTTGATGTTGATCCACATATTCTTATGCATTCACAATTTTATTCTTATTATTTATATGTACTGTACAACAGTGTTGAATATTGTTAAATAGAAACAGGCGTTTAATTAAATAAAAAGTTTCAAGTTTCAAGATAGATGAACGGTAATTGCACTTGTATGATCGACTTATCGCCTTTCCTTGTTGACCTTGTTTATCATATTTGATGTACAGACTCAATCAAACCGAGTCTGCAATTCTCTTGTAATTTTGTTGTGATTAATGCTTCCGAGGGATCACTTTGTTTCCAGATTTTTATACTTCACAACAGCAGGTGTCAAGTTTTGTGTGGTAGCTGTAAAAAGTTGTCCCGTACTTCACTTCTGTATCAGTGTTGTTATATTTTTCTGGTCCTTCGGGATCATTGATGCCAGCACTATTTAGTGTTGAGAATTGAGTACCGCTCAAGCGGGTGCTAGGGGGCGTGAGGGATGTTGCACGTATTCATTATCCCTCATGTACAGACTCAATCAAACCGTTTCTGCAATTCTCTTGTAATTTTGTTGCGATGGATCACTTTGTTTCCAGATTTTTATAAAGGCAAGCGATGTCATTGCTTTGGTTTTCTTTTGATACCCGATCTATCTTTCAACAGGTCTTGGACTCGATCTCTTTGAATCGATCGTTAAAGGTTCTAAGTATTGGGATATTGAAATGGTTTTGGTATTTTGTGACAAATCAGGAAATAAATAAACATTTGCTAGAATTGTATGGCTTTAATGTAAAAGTTTCTCCTAATTTTGATACATTATTGCGTAGAATATATCATATTTCATATTTGCTGGTTTCGGGGGCATTATTAAAGGTTTCCTGTTTCAGTCATTTATAATGGAGTGTGTTTGAAAGCATGCTTTTGTAGTAATAGATGTTTGTACATGTATTACTGATGTTTGTACATGTATTACTAACAATCAAAACAATTTTAAGAGTTCCATGAAAAATCATTTGGATGATATTATCAACATCGACTAAACCAGCAAGTAAGTTCTATATATATAAAGAGCGATTTATAAAGAGATACATGTATAAATATTCGTTAAATATTCACTGATAGGATTACAATGATAAGAACGCTTGTAACATAGTGAACTAGGAGACCACACTTTTATGTTAATTAATTAACTATTTTAATTAGTTAGTTGATACCTTTAATCGTATGTGCTACAATTATTCTTAATTTCTATATATGCATACATGTAACAACTATATTAAGAGTTGTTATACATGTCTATACATATAATGTATATATTGTTTATGTTGCAAGTAGATTTTTGACATTTGAATTGTCTATCTCTAAGCATCATATGATGTTAATTGCACTTGATTGGTATTTGATGTTAATATATAACTTGGCTTACATTGTAATTTATTTAATATTTACATTCAATACTTGAATTGTTGTTGTAATTCGAATATTTCTTTATGAATATATCACAACAGATCATCAATAACTGTAAATTTCAATCTTTTTTAAAAATCATTGTTAACGTATGGTACAAACAAACTGCAAGTGTATGTAATCACCGAATAATGTGTTTTTTTCTAGTTGCCAATTAACTTCTCTATGTATACTCATGACAGAACAGTTATTAGCGGAGAGAAGGCTAAGAAGTTTACAATGAGCTGAAGAAATAGACTGTTTTAATTACTGAATGAATTGTTCATAATACACAACGCTTAGTAATTTAATTTACCCGCTACGTAGCACGCTTTTGATTTTATTGAAAAAAGTATCTTAACATTGGCTCAACTCCTATTTATGAGATGGGAAGTATGTCTGTATATACAGATAATTCCTAGAAACATTTAGGAAAGTGACCGAGACACTTCCGTAAAAATAGATAAACTAACAAACTAAATGTTCTGGTAACCAATTCACCAAAACGATTTTGATGCTCTTTAGGAAATCGGATAAATTTCTTTGATATTTGCAGGAAATTTATGATAGATAGTATTCAAAATCACTATCACTTAAAATCACTTAAACGTGCACAAAAGATAGATAAGAGTTATCCGATACTGCAATATTCAAAAAATCAAAAGTTCATATTCCATAACCCATATAAATTGCTTAATATTTCAGTTGAGGAAAATGATTGAACACTTTTGAAACATGCATTGTTAAATTTGTACTTGGATACATAAAATGACTGCAGTATGAATTTTCTAGTGTCAAATCTAAATGACCTACGACTCTGTCGCGAGATAACCGCGTTACAAAATCAGTCAATTATGCGAATTAGACCAAGAATAGCAGCTTCAATGCATATATGCTTACTCTGGGTTCAAATGTTTCGTTTGGTCAAATATATAATCGGTATGGCGGTATGGCCAAGTGGTTAAAGCGTCAAACTAGTTATCTAAGGATCGCTATTTGTGTGGGTTCTAACCCTCTAGGAGTTGTTTCCTTGAGCAAGAAAATTTACACTCATTGCTCAGTACTGGTTGATTCAAGACACGGATTTGAGAGTGTGTCTTACAATCGAACAAAAGCCAATTTTGTATTAATATGATATGTACGTACATGTGTGATCAAGGTGCGTGGTCTTTGTTATCTTAATGATAGTAAAATACTAGGATAGGTTTCATTGAGTTTGAACTTAAAGCAAAAAGAAACTTTAAAATTTATGAAACAAAACCCCATAAATATCTGCTATTCGTGATTTTTAATTTTCCTCACACGGTTTGCTTCAAATCAGTTGATCGGAAAACCTTAACAAAGAAACTTGTAAAATGCATCCGGTGTAAAAATGTGCATCATATTTAGGACCAGAAATGTGTCTGTAGGACACGGGTTCCCCACACTCCACTGTTTTGTCAATCTTATGACTCTAGGTCAAATAGTTTTTGGGCTACATGTGCCACAAGTTGAAATTTAAAAATCTTTTACTGGCGGAAAAACAGTTTTAATGTTTCCCTGTTGACAAAAGGGAACTCAAAT
Organism: Ruditapes philippinarum; assembly: GCF_026571515.1. Taxonomy (NCBI): domain Eukaryota; kingdom Metazoa; phylum Mollusca; class Bivalvia; order Venerida; family Veneridae; genus Ruditapes; species Ruditapes philippinarum. Next base: position 73,472 of record NW_026854090.1, read on the forward strand.
TGCAACAATGTAAAAATTACTTTGATGATCATGTGTGTTCGGTCTTATTGTAAAATTGCTTTATTTACAATACCAAATATGTTCTGACAAAAGTTTTGGCATAAGTCATTGAGAATATTGCATCTACAAGTATATTTGTATATGTATATTAGGATTTCCTACATTCAAGCAATATTTATTTCATTTTCAAAACATTTTTTGTTGTCTTGTTTTACCTAGTGATTTAGTGCTTTTGATAGAAATTAAAAAAAACCTTTGTTTACAGTTTGTTCCTTTTGTGACAAATTGTTTCCGTTGAAGTAAGCGAACCAAAGTCTTTGTACTGATGATTTATACAATTTGCCTGAAATAAAATTGTAGCATGATTAAACGATTCAGATCGTCTTTCAGTTACAATTCTTTCTTAAGCTTTATGTTTTCTTGAAATGTCATTTCTGGCTCCATCATCCAAAATGGTTTAGAAAGTCTTATATTTATCACCCTAAATACTGGATTAATTTAGCTTTAAGAGAAGAATCGCCCGGATGTCTGTTTATCTGGATTTATGACGGTAAGAACACGTAATTAAAGAACTTTTAATGGAAACAGGGTCTATTCCGAGTAAATGCAATAAAAGAACATAATTTACGAAACAGATGTTACAATAAATCAAACTCGAGAATCTGCTGTTTGAAAACATTAAGTTAACTACAATTTTGTTTTAACATTTTAGGTCTTATTATTGTAATACTATTATGGACAATGTATATTTGAACTAGGAACTAGCGTTTCATTATTGGGCTTTAGATAAAATTTAATTGGCAATCTTCAAGTGATGATACTTTTTAAGTAATTGTATCTTATATTGAAAAATTTTGAGGGAAACACGCCCTTTATATTTAAGCAATAGTTGAATATAAGGCGTCTTTTGATATAGTCACATAGACCAAAAAAGTTAATAATTCACTTTATTAACTTCCAAAACTCTTTATCAATGAATCATGCATATACAAAGCGTGCAATAACGGGGAATGTTCGAGTGATTGGTCTTTTAATGGATGTTTGCTTCTACATTTAGTAATAGCTGCGTTCTAGTTTGAATATAAGAACGTTTTGTTTGAACACATGGCAGAGTCATTTGCAAACGAGTCGTAACATTTTAAAAGTATTATAATTATGCTATAATTATGTTTATATTCAAGAGTATGAACTTCAGACAAACAAAGAGTCTAGAGTCTACAATAAGATGAATTGTAGCCAAGTTGGATTTTCTTGCTTGTTAGAAGTTCAAACCCTTATCCCTATAGTATTGTATAATACTATACATGTAGTAAAACTTACTACAACTTTTAGAAACAGAAAAAAACAACACAAAACATTTTAATTGCAGACTCGGTTTGATTGAGCCTATTCATTTGGAATAATGGAAAAGAGCAAGATCCTTCACAATTTCATCCCATATCACCGGATTCGGGAAAATCTGAAATAATAAAATATATCATGCATAAAACTTTAGACACATTCTAACATAGACTAGTGACCATATACTTTTTTGTTAAGTAGTGTAAACAAACAATTTCAAACATAACTATATGAATTATATGATGATGTGCTGAAAATGTATAAAAGTTACACGCAGCAACAATCTCAGAATGATCTAGACAAAATATCTTCTTTTTAAAGGTTTCCTATCAGGGTATCTAATATCAATACTTGATTTGTAAAAATCACCGTTTACCCTTATTTGTGTCAAGCAGTGTAATTTAAATGATGAATGCCTTTGATATCTGTATTTTTTACTTTCTTGAAATGAAGCCTTTATGCAGTCAAGTTTGATTTATTGAGAATATTTGTTCGAATTACTGAAACAATCCTTTTGAATGAAATGGTTGAGAAACTACGCATGAGTTCGTAGATGTGATTCTATGTTTCCGATATCATAATTCGTTAACAGTATGTTTATATATTAATATAGATTTACACTTGTTCACGGTAAGTAAAATGTGTTCGGTTTCAAGGCATATAAAGACTCAGAAATTAATAATGTTTGAGTGTGTAGAAAAAGAAGACATGTGTTTTATAATGTTGTTATAACTGATTAAGATAACTGTAATGTGCTGTGTTTTTAAGCAAATAGAGCTCAATAAAATATAATGTGATAAAAGTAGCAAAATGTAATCAAGGTGGTATATGGACGTCCACAAAAAGTACTAATTTAAAATCTATGTAACTGTACTAGTTACCTAGCATTTCTTAGCTTAATGGACCTTTAAAGCATACTTGTTGCACAGATTTCACCGAATTGCTAGTGTTTCTAAAGCGTTTAAGCATGTTTAAGAACAGCATAAGTGTTAAGTAAAATAGAATCTCAAATTAATCAAGACATTCATTCAGTAAGTTAAAGAAAATGTTTTTTTACCAAATGACGCAAGTAGTAATAATACATCTGAAAACCGACTATGAATTTCATTTCGATAAGGCTATTTTATCATTAAAATCGTACATCTCGTAGCATTTTAGTATCTTAAACTATGCTTTTCAATTTTGCGATTTTATAATTTCCAGTCACTTAAAATGTGATATATTTAACACAAAAAATGACTGTAAGCTCTTTTGTTTTTCTGATTGGGTTTTACGTCACCTCGACACAGTAAAGGTCATATCGCGACGTTCCAGCTTTACTGGTGGAGGAAGACCTCAGGTGCATTATTTCAGGCACGAACGGGCACCTGAGTAGAACCACCGACGTTCCGTAAGCTACCTGGATAGCTTCCTCACATGAACGAATTTGAAATTCACGAATTGTTTAGACGTGCTTATAAGTCAAAATGAATACGCTTATTAAAATTATTACAGAAAATTTAAACGACTGATATGAAGTAATTTATAAAGGTCCTTACAAGTCTCATAAGTTTTTCTCATAGGAGAGATTCGATACAATAGCTTATCTTTGACTTCGTTCTTAGACTAAATAATGATTGCTCAATCAAATGATTTGCTCATTGACAATCAATGTTGTGTGTCCTCTACATGAAAGATCCTATAGCAGTTTTAATCGAATTTACCTTCTTCCTTTGATGTAGTGTAATGCAGCTGTAACAGATTAAGGTTTCAGTTGTCCAACAATCATTTTTATCCTGTCACTTGTATCAATTTAGGCCCGATAACAAGGTGCCGTATATTTTTACTGATCTACGGCACTTGATCACGTGGTATGCATGTTTGCCGGACTACTTTTCAAGAAAAAATATAAAAACCTGTCGTTAAATCTTTTGTGTGTAGAATAACGAATTTTGGAAACGTTGATAAAACTTTGTTTGTTTATTTTATTTCACTCTATAATTTTTCAAGCGAAATAAAAATTATTAAAAGTGAAATAAATGTAAAACTTAACTCGTTTGCGACATTAAAATAGCGTACTTGATTGATTGTTTTGCACGTGCTGTTGGGCGCTACATTGTGACGTCACGTAAACAATACTTTAAACGTCTGTACAGCATTAACGAATGAATAAAAGATATTGGTGTTCGAAATTATTTTCTTAGTTAGACCATTTTCTTTCATTCTAGATAGTTTTCACAACCAAATTCGTCAAAAAATTGTTTTTATTTATCACATTTTTCAAACAAAATGGCGCTCTCAATGTGAAAATACACAGGAAGATAATAAGATAGGCGAGTGCATTGTTGTAGAATAATGCACGCTTCGGGCCTTCTTTGTTTATATAGAAACATTTCCGATAGTGTAATTAAAGGTAGGTTGCCTTATAAAATTCTTTAAAAAAAAACGGTGACAGGATAAATAGAATAGTAGATTGGTGCCGTGGATGGAGAAAGTTTATCTGGCTCTGCTCCGGAATTTGTTGGGTTCGCCTTCGGCGCACCCAATAAATTCCTCCGCCTCGCCAGATAAACTTTCTCCATCCACGGCACCAACCTATTATTCTCTATATATGCCAATGTACATGAACTTGTGCCCTGTCCTATTTTTGTTTGATGTCCTGCTGGGCTCCTGTATTGCTGGGTCGTGTCGGATTTAATTTACCTACACAACACAAAAAAACCAACTTTTTTTTCTTCTATAAATCTCATTATAAGCTATTGTCATAATAGGCAATTAATTGGCATTATTATATGATCTAAATATAGCTGCAATCTCATTGGTCCAAACAGTAGTCAACATAAATTTTTGTACAATCATATTAACTGGGTGAAGTATCATATTCACTGGCTAAATTGGATTTTCCCAGTCTAAAAATAGACTGAGACTCATATTCATATATAGTTAAACGTTACACCGCAATGATGAGTATAAACTTGAATTACTTTTGTATGCGCAATGTTAGCGTAGTTGTTGCACGCCTTCCACGTTCGTCTTTTTACACGCGATTCAACGAAACAGACAACAATTTTCATTTTTGTTTTTCTTAAAAAAGAAGCGACAATAATTCAAACCATTTTTATTGAACAGGAATGTGATATCGCGTGTTTTCTGGTCATTATTTCTTACATTTCAGTATTACATTTTTTATGGGAAATCTTTTGTTTCGCGAAAAGATAATGAAATCACAGGAAAAGCGGTAAACTTTCAATAAGAAGTACTTTATATTGCGAATAAAGTATGAAAGACAAATGCAGCAGTAACATCTCAGAGATAATCGTAAACAATCGAATTTAAGTGACAGGTTATGCAAAGAAATATAAAATAACATTGCCTTACTTTTATTACTTAGTCATCCTTAATCAACCTTGACACTTTTTATGACAAAAGCTAAATAACAGTCAAGTAGAACAAACCTGAATTATATTTTGCCTAAAATAAAATAGACTGTCCCACTATTTTTTATAAAGAGACAAATTATAAAGGTATATTTCTATGGATATTTACAAAGAGTTTCTTTGGCCACGTTTGTTACATATAGTTCATGCGAAAATTTAAAGGAATTTTTGCAAATTTAAACTTATTTTGACTTTCACGTTTGTCACTCGCTATATCTCCTTTGATGGGCATTATGAAAAAACGGAAATCAAAGAGACATATATCTTTAGAACGACTAACACTTGTGCATAGTATTTTCATAGAAATCCGACCCCACCACATTTCATAGTGTAGTCTTTCATTCCGGTATTTCCGGGGACTTTAAACCTTAATGAAAGCTTGATCTAGTGGTGTGTTACATAAACGCGCTTTAGAGAACGTGCTCTCATGATGATAATTCATGCACAGCGACATATTGTTAATGAATGTTACTTACTTAGAAAGGGAAAATTGATAATGATTATACGTGTACCCTGAATATTTAAGGTATGACCACCCTAATGGGCACTTTATGGAGCTAAAAATGGAAATGGACAACATAGGTCCCGGCTGTACATGTATACATCACACATATATATGATAAAAGTCATATGGCTTTTAATTTGTTATGATGTGCTTATAATTATCGACGGAATAAAATAGATAGACTTAACACTTGACGTGATTGCTTGAAAACATACATTGAGACGATATGTTGTACCAGATGTTTAGTCATAAAACTTTCTTAATGTGTTATTCGTGTTCGGAATGTATTTCAATGATATGCCTGATACTTTGTATATTATTTGTAGATGCCACAAAGAGCGGGTTGACGAACTTTGTTATATTTTTATGCAATGGAGCGGGCTGCCCTACAAGGAGCATTTAAACAATTGATTGAATTATTATTATGAAACATTGTCATATATTTCCTGATTTTCATGGGTTTTAGTTATATTTTCATGGTAATATTCCCGCTGAAATATAAACTTTAAAAAGCGTTCCATTTTGCTATTATAGTGGTTAAATGTGAGATTTACTGTAATACGATGTATAAAAAGATAGAGCCATTGTAAACTTTTTTTAATCTAAAGTAAGACAGTATATGTAATTATAATTTATAAACGGAAATAAAAGGTATGAATATAACAGTTGTTTTCAACTCATTTATTGAATAATAAACATTCCTAATGGAGATAAAAGTAAAAAGAATCTAACGGTTTAAAAAGTGTCATCTATCTTTACCACTACAGTAGATCAGTCAAGCAAGAGACCCATCTGTTGATTTACTTTAATTAAGAATACCAGTTGGCTAATAGGAGGCTCACAGGTTCACCGATCAAATTATTCAACTGTATATTTTCATATAATACAACAGTGCTGTTATCTCAATGAAAAAAAACACCTATCTTTTTCATCAAAAGTGACAAAGTCATATTATCACAACTTTGGATGTTTTAAACTCATTTTCTTACCATTTTATGTCAAGTCTGTTTCGGCCATGAACTGGCTCCATCAAACAGAGCCTGCGACAGTTTCAATGTTATCAGTCTTCAGGAATTTCTGTTTTTCTATATTTTATTTTCTGTTTGATTCAAAAGATTTTAAACACACTCGGTTTATTTAAATCAAACTTTCCTTTTAACATTTATTTTTGAAGTTTTGAACAACTAGGACATATGATAAAAATGTAGTATTCATCTTCTTAATCTAATGAATGATAACAATAACAATATCTTAAATTTCTAGGTAAACTATCCCATTTCGGACATATCATCGGTTTTGAACTCTAAAACAGTATTCTGACATTCTTAATCTAGTGATATAACATATACTAGCTTGAGTAGGTATGATATCTCACAATTAAGTATCTACTGTTTTTATACACCTCAAGGATTCCGTTACATTCCTTTTTACATCAAACAATCTATCACTCGTTGATTGAAAATGTAGACACAATGTTTTATCTGTAGAACACGGATGATCGCAAACAAAAGAAAATCCGTATTAGATTAAACATATTTATTTCACGAATACATACATATACATATAATACATATATAACTTACATTGTTATTAAATTTTCTAATGTGTTTTGGAATTGCAATCTTTCTTTTTTCTCAATATCTTAAAAATTTGGTATTTGCATAATCTCAGTATGTAGGTATACATATATACTGCTTGTCAGGATGACACCACCGGTCGATATTAGTTCAAGACAACATATATTGGACAATTCGACCAGAGGTTAAAATTTCAGCTTGAATAATCTTACTTTCTAATACAAATTGAAATTTATCTACATAGAGGAAAGAAACAACAGGCTGTTTTGATGAAAAGTATTTAGGAAACAAAATAACTCTTTTAATGAAGCAGCTTTACATACAGGGTGGAAATATGACGTTATGAAACAGTGCAAAAATACTTTAAACAAGTGATAACCATCTAATTGAAACTGATAGTAAAATAGCAAAAAAATAAACAAATGACAAATTACATTTAGACAAGCAATAAGAACTGTTTAAGTTGGCATTAGTTTACTAAAATTTGAGTTTAAGTAATAAAATATTATAAAGTAGATTAAGATGAAAATTTTATTTCAGCTATATCTACATTTTCAAGTTAATTTATATCAAAAGTTAGTTTGAGTGTGTGCGTTTTTTTCTTCAGATTGTCTATCAAGATTATTTAAATGTTACTTAATGAAAAGAACAAATTAACTTAGATCATGGGAAGTGGTAATTTACCTTCAGAATACCAGTTGGCTAATAGGAGGCTCACAGGTTCGCCGATCATATTATTCACTGTATATTTTATTATAATACAACAGTATTGTTATCTCAATGAAAAAAATCACCCATCTTTAATATCAATAGTGAGTCCCTCAATTAAAAATTGATCTCATTAAGCTTCTTAATTAATGCAAAAGATTAAATATTTCAAAAGATATGTAAGGAACCAATTTAATTTAATTAATACAGAAAATGCCAAAATATTAACCTATTTTCTTAAAGTTTCCGAGATGTTACTTTTTTTAAAGTTAATGTTTAATGTGTTGGCAACATTATATTTTTCTTCTTTACATGCCCATGTATGACACGAAAGATGCAGCAAAGCTCAATAACAAATCAGAAATGAACACGATGGATTTCACTCTAAATAGGTTTTGTAAGATTATACATAATTACTAAATTGACATATATTTGCAAACAAAGGTTCATTGTTGATATACCAATAAATTGCATAAATCCCCTTACATTAATGGATTAAATTTAGGGTTGGTGCATGAGGTCTTAAAAAGATTATTCGAGTTTAGTTAGTCAAATCTATAAATAAAATTCTGTAATTGTCACTCTGAAAAATCGCAAATATGTATTAAAATACACTAAATAGAACACTTTTCTTAATTCTTATATTATATTTCTTATGAAAAATGATCTAAATAAGTTAATTATCTAAAACATATACCGTACCGATACATTATTCATCCCTAATTCTGTAAATGGAATATCTCTGAATGTAGCCTCGAGAAAGTTGTTCCCTAAAATGTGTTCAAAACACAATATCGTTTACATGAAATTCAAGATTAATAGTATTTATACTGTGTATGATTAAGACACAAAGAAAACTCTCATAAGAATACTTGAATATTTGTTAAAATGGTGGAACTATTCAGCTCATATTTATCTGAACAAGAGTGATCCCCCTTCCTTGTTGCCAAGGGAACATTAGATAACTATACGTTATTGGTTGAAATAAATGAACAATGACATGACCTTAAATCACAAAATATGACATTATATTTACATAATGCAGCATAATCATATAAACATATTCCTAACTTCACCACAACATGATAGTGAATTAACATTGGGCATCCAGTTTATAAAACCTCTTTAAACAATGTTACAATGACTGTGAATAAACATGTTTTAAATATAGCATTATCACTTGTTTATACTTAATTACGGATACATGACGCATTGTATAAAGTGGATATCTGCCCAATAAACCGATTAATTACTACAACCTTAATTTAATAAGGTTTTGTTTTAAAATTTCCAATGCATGCGTTCTATAACCTTTATTTAGTATACAATATGATAAACAAAACCGACAAGGAAAGGTAAAGTAAAAGAAATAAAATAAAGGGCAAGAGGTAAGATACTTTCCGTAGACGAGAAAACAAGGGACACAAACAAGTATCACCAAAACAGTATGAAACAACAAGACATACATCTGAGGAACAAAGAGGGGCGCTGCCTTGGAGCGGTCAGCAGCGTAAGTACTACTAGGTGTTTAAACCGAGCACCAAACCTAACCCTCGGCCCATCAATGTATGGAGGCTATTCGTTGCCAAAAATCCAGCCTTGTTGATCTGAGTTGAACAGTTTGTTAATGGACAAAATACAATTGTATTTCTTTGTATGTAAACTCCAATGTTGCATTCTTGGATTGAGTTTGCCGATTTAACATTGTAAACATGCATTTCAACAAAATACATTTTGTTAAACGACAAAACATTAACTACTTTGCTGATAATAGCGATACCAAGTGTTCGAATACTCATTGTTCGTGTACACGCCGACAAAACAGAAGTTACTTTCTTAGCTTAACATTGTCGAACCATTATGATTCGGATCGGCATAATCCAGCTGTACACGTTTTTCAATAGGAGATAAAATAAGCTCCGCCCATTTTCCAGCCCACTACATCATCGTAAATAAACGTTACGGTATTTATCCGCTCATTTTTGGTATTTACCGTCGGCGACAAGAAGCGGCGTAGTTTCTGTTTACCACACCTTTTAGGCGTTTAGTTATTCACCAAACCTAATATTCACTTGCATGAATGCCATTCTATGCCTTTATACAATCAACATCAGCGGACTTTAAAGGATTATAGGCATATAAGTTTTAAAACGTTGTAGATACCACATGTCCTAGAAAAAGAAAAACACTAAAAACAAATAATAAAAAACCCACCAGGTTACTTACTGCCTGTGGTTAAATAGTTTTCAAGGAAGTAAAATCTATTGATAAGACTATATTCAACGACAAATAAATTTTACATTTAAAGTAAAGCTGCTACCTTACCACTTTCAAATTTTCAAGTCAACATCTGATAGAGATTTTGATACGACTAAATACTAATACAGACCAAATTGTGGCTGTTGTCTTTCCTTGTAGTAGCATTTACTATTACATTAGTAACCTTAATTCTAGCGTATGACTGGACAACAACAAACTTTTAACAATAGTAAAATTATAACCAAAGTTGTATGTACCCTTTCGTACATAACTTTTTATTCCTACAATACTGTATAGATATTTTTTCCCATTTTTACCAGTTTGTTTTTCAATGCTAATATTTCAATGAGTCCAAAGGTATGTATGTTGATTATCAAGTTATGTATACCTTGTTTATTTTATCTCTTAGAAAGCCATCACTTACAAAACTTAATAAATATTCTGTGTAGTATTTCATGTACATAAAATAGTTCTCTGCTTTTGATCAGATAGACAGCCAGTCTATGTAACAGCTATTGAAAGCATGTATCTAGCTGTCATTGATTCAGTACAATGCATAAAAAGACCTACTTCAGCTTAAATATATTTAATAATAAAAGGCTAAATCACATCTTATGACTCAAAATACCTCCCAATGGAGGTAAACAGAGATGCTAGGACATAGTCCTTTAAAGAAAGAAGGCACAGACTTACTGTTCAGTTCTCTTTATTCGTATTGCCAAAAGTGACTTCAATGTATCGCATTCTATTACTATTTGCTGAATGTAAAAGATATGCGAGAGAGTAATACCGTGTTACCTTTGAAGGCACACAAACCATATCGTAAACAAAATTAATAGTGGTGTGTGTGTCATTATATATGGGAAGCACTCCCTTATGTTTATTCACCAAGTTAAGTTTTTGCATATTATTATGCTCATTATCAGTATAAACGTTGTTACATTGTTACATTATATCTAAACCAATTTTGCATTAATTGAATATCCTGTACTAGAATACGTTTTAACAATCAAAAGTTGATGTATGTGAAATTTATAACAGTTTCTATATAATTTGAAATATTTTTGTATCAGCAAGAGTTACCTCTCTTTATATTCTGCTTTCGTGAAAATTGGCTCCGCCTATTAATTTTCGTCTATTTCCGTGATAATTCCATATATGGAAGTTGCAAAATCGTATACAAATGTTAATCGCGTTAGAATGTTAAGGGAAAGTGTGGTGTTGTAAACCTGGGTGTGTCAAGTTGATGCAAATACATTCTCAACGTCATGATATACAGCAGTAAACGTATTGTGTACGTTCTATCATTTACATTTCTACATGTCGCAAATTTGAAGTTATAAATTTATAAATACAGTTTGAAATTTATCTAAGTTGCATGTTTACAGCTTCAATATAATCAAATTGTTTAATATCAGTACAATATGTAACTCTCGGATCGACAATTAGATTTTTACTAATGGTTAAGTAGAACCGAAGTATGCATTGTCAAGTTTCAATGGCTGGATTTTTGGCAAAGAACAGCCTCTATATCCATGTTCCTATAAACGAGACAGTGTAAATAAAATGAATCACCGCCAAGTGAAATTCAAACAGTTGTTATGGTTACAAAAGGTGATGAAAGTAAAACAACAAAATGATGATGTGGAACAATATATAAGAAAGCCAAATAACCATAAACATATAAAAAAAAACCAATGACCATAACAAAAGTACTCAATGTTTTTAAGGAAGACAGAGCAACAAAAAATACCTACAAGGGCCCGACAAAGCAAGGCAGAAGACGAACATCAAGGCAATACGTCCAAACTTTAAGTAATGTCCATCAAAGATTCTCTCACTTGGGGGTCCGTCAAGATGGTAAATTCAAAGGGGGAATAAAAACGGGAGGTGGGTAAAACTGGGAAAAGGGGGGTTAAAACACTAAGCAATGCAGTATTCTTAAAAATAGGTAGGGGCCCATAAACTAAAAACCTGCCCCTGCCTAAGTAAGTTATCTAATTAACAAATAATTTACTTTAAACTTTAGGCATTAGATTTATCTTCTTACAATTAATTCATTTAAAATTAAGAGCCTTTTCTGCGAGCTATTCCAGTGTAAAGAGCCTATTAAAGCTGTTAAAAGTTACGTTGTATACTTCTTCAGTGTTGTAATATTTTCCGGTCCTTCTGGATCATTAATTTCAGTTTTTAAAGTAATGAAAACTGAGTACCGCCAAAGCCGTTGCACTTTGTACAGACCTTTTTATTCTTCCGGGGGAAACCATTTTTTCGGGATTTTTTTTAAAAAATTAGGCATTTCGCTTTTATTTTTTGGGTTTTTTTTATTTGTTTTTTTATCTTCAGTATTTTTTTATCCATAATAGGAAAAAGGAACCATTATGATAGATATAAAAATCGGGTTTAAAATTTTTTTTTGAAAACGGAAACGGGTAAAAAAAGGCACATAATTTCATTTAAGGGAAAAAAAATTTTAGCATATAAAATTTTTTTGTTTGGGTTTATGATAAAGTCAAATTGAAAACTATTCCCCGGGAAACCACTTTTTTAATGTTTTTTTGGGAAAATTTTGTAATAAACATATTTTAATTTAGCTATATGTTTACGCTCTCTTTATAACCCCCTCCCCATAGCACAATAACTGTGATGGTTCATTCATTGTCAATTATAGCACATGAAAAGTATTCATACGGTTACAGTTACAGTTCTTTACCTTCCTCAGAAGTACTTACATTGTAACAATGTCGTAAAAGCTCAATTTTATAAAATGCTTCGGCTTTAGTGGCAAAAAAATCCTAAAATTTGGACGCGTTTGCCAAACAGAGTTCAAAGAAGAGTTGTTTGCGCTTCTTATATCGATAAAAGATCACAAGGACATGTTATGCCATTGATGACCGTGTGATCATAATATAAATTGTATTCGAATAACGTTTTTACGTGTAAATCGGAAGTTTCAAAAAGCTATATTTACTTAAGCAACTACATTTCCAACAAATACCTCTTCCATCAACTATTCTTAGACAACCAAGTTTGAATTTATGTTTGATGTGATGTAAAAATCTATATGTAAATGAACAAAGTCTACTCAAATAAAACTTATAAACTTCCAGTGTTATCAATATTTAATTGAAATACATGTGTGTTATTTAATCCATAGTTCACGGTACCCTTTTTTGCACCCTTCATTTAGAATTTCTTCAATGTCATCATCTCTTTTTGATAAAATAGATAAAAACAGAATCCCTAAAGAAAGCCCAACACGGCAAAATTGAAAATGTTGCAGGCTCGGTTTGATTGAGCCTGTTCATGGACGGTACTGGAAAGTGCAAGTTACCGTCCACGCCCCCTAGCACCGGCTTAAGCAGAATTCAACATTTAAACATGAAAAAGGAAAATTTTGAATTTTTGGGAAAAATCCGCAAAATGTGTTCAAAACGGCGGTTAAACCAAAAAAGGGAAAAAAACCCTTAATGTGGGCACTTCCGTGCCCTTCCCTGAAAAAACGGGGGTATGGCCCCAAATAATAAAAAGCGTGTTTCCCTTAAAAAGAAAAAAAAGGGGGGGAACTTTAAAAAAAAATTTTTTAAAAAGGGGGTCAGAGGTTTTGAAGCCTGCGTAAAACAGGGAAAAAGACGTCAAAAAAACAAAAATTTAAAAAAAACAAAGGGGAACATTTCCTTAAAGGGGGGATTCACATTATTCAAATAGGGGAAAATTTGGAAACCACCCAAATAGAAAATGCCGAAAAATTGAAACTAAAAATACCACAAGCACAACAATAATGTCGTGCTGAACGATCTTCAAGGATCGAAAATATAACATCATTGATTAAATGTTCGGGGAAAATTTGATAAAATTTGATTAAAGTATCCATACGGATTGTTTTTTCTCACAATAGGCGGCACAAGTTTCATATAAAGTTCAATATATTCCCCACGTGATTGTGTACTGTGAAGTAAATGCTCAATGTCATCATGTTGTTCAGGTTCAATTGCAAAAATTGCTGCAAAGACTTCGTCCATCATATTTCGGAAAATCAGTCCTTCTTGCAGCCCTTTTAGAGGTGAACTGCACATTTTGCGTATCAACGGACATCGTTTTATTAGCGGTGAACTGCACATTTTGCGTATCAACGGACATTGCTGTAGAGCAATTGTAGGGTCCCGGGAAATCTCAGTGAAGGATTCAATCAAGCAGCTGCGCTCTTCTTCAGATATGTTCACATGCAACAAGTTTCGTGAAGGTATAAAGTAATGCCGAAGATGTCTAGCTTTAACACAATCTTTCAAAAAATTAATGGCTTCCAACAAAATTTCATTGAAATCATTGTCCTTGACAATTTGTCTCATTTCAGAAACCCAGAAGACAACATTCAGTACGTGTTTCAAAATCATTTTCATTGCAGCGTACGCTTTAATCTGTGCATCGTTAAAGGACCTCACCAACAATATTTCAGCCAGTGTTAAGGATATCCTCCATTGTAAAACCTCACCATCACTTGCAGCTAAGCCGACAGGCACAACGAATAGGTCTGATTTCTTAACTTCAAACGTTTCTAAACTGGGCCAGAACCTTCCCTGAACCCTTTCAAACCACTCGTTAAAAAACGACGGATATACATGTACACATGGAAAAGCGGGTACGAAATCGATGGAGAGATATAGTTCATCCAAAGGTTGTGCCGGGCCATTGGCACTTTCGTGAACATAATGGTTACTGAGCCATCCTTCGCGCCTCAAACCTTGGCTTTCGTTTTCTATTGATTCGAGGATTCGTTGGTTATTTTGCGGATTAAAAAAAATAAGTTACAGAAATGACTCATGATAAAATATGATATACAAGATCAACAAGGAAAGGCGGCGTTCAATGAACGCAACCCCCACACGACCCAGAACCAAGAACAAGTGGCAAGGAGCCCAGGCGGACCCCAAACAAAAGCAGGACAGGACAGAAAACTCTTAAGGTAACATTTGTTTATAGAATTGTGTATGAAGTATTTCCTTGTAAATTCACGGCTATGGTGCTATGTAGGATTTGTTTGTTTGTTTGATTGGGTTTTACGTCACACAGACACAGTATAGGTCATATGGCGATGTTCCAGCTTTACTGGTGGAAGATGTCCTCATGTGCCCTTCCATGCATTATTTTAGGCACGAACGGGCACCTGAGTAGAACCACCGACGTTCCGTAAGCTAGCTGGATAGCTTCCATGAAAGTCCCTGTCGGGATTCGAACCCAGAGGTGAGGGGAAAATGGTTTGAAGACAACGAATGTAGGAAAAGTATACTGAATGTTTCTCAATTCTAGAAAAGTTATGTTGAAGTATTTTTTCCACAAAAATATTTGTCAACATTCACTGTAATATCACATTACCAATGTATATTTTGCATCTAAGTTACATAAAAAATACGACAAGATAGGCTAGATATAGACATAAAGTTGTTATGTAGAAAACATATTTAATGACAAATTCTTTTTGTGGTTAGTTTTATTATAAAATAGTATTCACAAATAATTGAAAAAATATACTCATATTTAAAATAAAATTAAATGCCCAGATTGTTACAGACCTACACAGATTGTGTACATGTATATAAACTTGATGTGTGATACCTTAGAAAATAATGATTATGGTCAGACAAAAGGGAAGCAGCTTTAAATGTTGAATTCTGCTTAAGCCGGTGCTAGGGGGCGTGGACGGTAACTTGCACTTTCCGGTACCGTCCATGAACAGGCTCAATCAAACCGAGCCTGCAACATTTTACAATTTTGCCTTGTTGGGCCTTCTTTAGGGATTCTGTTGTTCACTATTTTATCTGAAATGGACCCAACAGTCTGGTTCGAAGCACTTATAACAAGAATAAGTTTAAAACAGTCTGGCAAGGGAAGCTGGCATTACATCATGCCTGTACATAATGCAAATCCTAAGTCAGGAAACGACAAGAAGAATCAGTATAATCATTAAAAGATTTTGACAATCAAGAAACAGAGTACCAAATTCTCATTTTAGAAACAAACATGTTATTGAAACTTTATTGCGTTCATTGAACGGCCGCCTTTCCTTGTCTATCATATTTTACAATCTGTCAAATGTCCAGCTCGCAGGAACATTGCACAGAACTGACCAGTAAAGTATATAGGATAGTATAGTTCGGGTGTTTATAAAAGCATACATATAATTGATGGAAATATATTTTATGGAAATCACTATAGTTTATAAAAACATTTTATTTACATATTGTAAATGAAATATTAAATATAGAAAATGAACACATCTGCGGATGTTTCTAAATTCAAAATTTTACTATTTCATGTTTAAATGTTGAATTCTGCTTAAGCCGGTGCTAGGGGGCGTGGACGGTAACTTGCACATTCCAGTACTGTCCATGAACAGGCTCAATCAAACCGAGCCTGCAACATTTTCAATTTTGCCGTGTTGGGCTTTCTTTAGGGATTCTGTATTTATCTATTCTATTGAATGCTTATAGTTGTCTAAGTGACAAAAAAAATTCATCACCTGAGTGATTATTAGAACATAAACCTAACACTTTTAGACTTCTATCCAAATATTTAAAATAATTTACCTGTTTCAAATGGCAACTTGTGGTTCATACATATAGTTTCGAAAATGCTATGGTAAAATGTATAACTGTTTTTTCAAAACAATATTAAGATTCTATAATTTAGATATTTACTGGATTCATATATAGAAAAAAACTAGAAACAAGGTGAGCCCTCGGAAGCATTTATCACAACAAAATTACATGAAAATTGCAGACTCGGTTTGATTGAGTCTGTACATGAAGGATAATGATTAAGTACAACATCCCTCATGCCAACCTAGCACCGGCTGAGCGGTACTCACTTCTCAATACTTTATAGTGCTGGCATCAATGATCCCGAATGACGTTTTTCAACTTTGAATTAAATCATCTTTAATTCAAATTGAAATGATTTTCTTAAGATATGGCACGGACTGGGCTTTTATCCAGTAAATCCGGTAACTTGACAAACCGAGATAATCTTAAGAAGTATGCACGAATTTCAACGAAGGAAATTTCACATCAAAACCAGAGTATTATTTCTTTGACATGCAATGAAGAATAGAACAAATTATAGCTTTTTCTCTTAAATCAAATTGCACATATGATTCAGAACCTATGACTTTATAGTAATGACTAAAGTACGCCATATAGCATACAATATTGGGCTTAAGATTAAAACTTATTCAATATATTTCAATAAGAAACTTTCAATAATTGCTAGGTTTTAATTGTTTTAATTTTTTTTTAATAAAACGCTCCTTACCTTTAGTAAAGTATGTGTCACAGATCCGTATTCTAAAACTCCTCTATCTAATCATGACGAACTTTGTAAAGATCTGGTTTTTATGTCATGTATGCGTAAACATTACCTTGATATCAGACAATTTATTCAAAGCATTAACTGAATTATTAAGTAGGGAAAGGAGTTTGTATTAAGACGACCGTATTCCTGCCATATTAAACAAAATGCTGGTTTACTTACTTTTTCTAGAAATATAAACAGTAAGCAATTTATAATTGACATTTTCTTAGAGTTAAAAGGATATCAAAAAGTTATGTGTGTACTCATTTGTCTCTGCGAGCTCCACATATATAATCTATGTAATAAATTTGAATATATCCTCACATTAGTCTTTTCAAAATTCCATTTTATTTAGTTCCGCCCATTGTTTAATCGTTTAGGGCACATGCTTTTTATTACTTGGGGACCATACGCCGCTTTTCATGGAATGGCACTAAAGTGTCACATTGAAGGTTCCATGATAACCGCCGTATGAACACATCTGCGGATGTTTCTTAATTCAAAATTTTACTATTGCATGTTTAAATGTTGAATTCTGCTTAAGCCGGTGCTAGGGGGCGTGGACGGTAACTTGCACTTTCCAGTACCGTCCATGAACAGGCTCAATCAAACCGAGCCTGCAACATTTTCAATTTTGCCGTGTTGGGCTTTCTTTAGGGATTCTGTATTTATCTATTTTAAGAAAAACCAGGCACTATTCTCTTCATGAAAAAAGCGGCTTCACACATAACTGCCGAGTAAGAACCGATTTGCAGTTATTGTAATGTATCCTCTGAACAACTGAGTGATGTCGTCAGTCTGTTTGTAGCAAAAATTATAGAAACTCATCTTATTGCCTCGCACATTTATTTTTTTCGATCAGCCACTTCACTATTATCAATAAATCGATTACCATATCTGCGTGCTAACTTATTAGTACACCCTAGGAGGCTGTGCGCGGAAAACGCTCATAAAACCGCTATATCATATAGCTTTTCGTAAATATTTTGCATACATTTAACTAAGAATTCACTGATGGTGATGAACATATAGTTTGAAAGCATTATATTCTTGAAATTTTCGCCGAGAAAAAAACTATTTAACAAGAAAACCCGTAAGGACCCTCTACAAAATTTCAGCACAAGAATAAAGTTTACATTGGCAAAAAAAAAAAATACTTATATTTTCATCTCACATAATTCATCAATCAAACTTTTAACAAAAAAAGTAATTTAAAAAAAGTGTCTGGCAATTGATAGATCCCTACTCTGACCTTTATCACTAATCTCAAAATTAGAATAGACAGGTCAGGGATCTATACAACCAGTTGTTTAGTTAACTACGCTCATTTCATTCCCAATAGAAACATTTAGATATTAGGGGTAGAAAACATGGCCAAAGTACCTACTAGTCGCCTGCCTGGTGGTGACCTCATTAAACTGATTCGAACTGTTTAGAAAACACAAATAAAAGGATTTGTTTCGGTACAACAACAAAGTAGCGAACAGTTGAATGACAGAAATATGTGGTCAAATATGTTTTCTTACCAGAACAGAACAAGGAAATAATTATTTCAGAGAAAGACGCAAGGATCAGTCTTCAATCAAATGAATGACCCACTATTGTGTATTTAGAAAGGATGGATTTGCCGACTGGTCTAGGTCTACACTGGTCATATGCTTATATTATCAATTCATCACATAATAGAGTTTGATGAAATATCACTTATCCCGTGGAACATAAAATTTACTCACTAGCTGTCTTTATTTTGTTTGGTAAGTTTAAAGCTTTTGAACGATTTTTAAAAGTAATGCAGAATTGTTGCACTTTTACATTATCTCTTACGTACAGACTCAATTAAACTGAGTCTGCAATTTTCATGTAATTTTGTTGCGATTAATGCTTCCGAGGGATCACACGTTTTCCAGATTTTTTCACCTACAATTCGTTTCTAGAAATGTTCATATTTTTTAACATTAAGACTTGATAATTACATTTAATTATCTCATTCTTCCTGTTCCTGACGTTTACAATAAATGCTCGTAAAACTTTAATGTTGAGAGGAAACAATTGTCAACTTACCTTTGTCTACTAAGTGTGCAATGACAAAGTGTATTCTAATGGTCTTTATTTACATTTATGCTACCGATACTACACTTTCTCATTACATTATCTCAGATCGTAAGCAGTCCTGTGTATGTTACCATATTCGTTTAAAACAGCTGATTAAATGGGAATAAACCATTTCTAATGAAATAATACTATAGCATTTATAAATGGTCACATTTTTTTGTTTCCGATATACTAAAATATGAATCGTAAAGTATTGTAACCTAGAATGTATTATTTTTACACACTCGAATATTGTACGTTAACAATATAAAATGTTCCGGAACAAAATATTATGCTGCTATTTTGACAGCTACGCAATGATTTTGTGCATGCGCAATTGGCTCTTAAGAAAAAATCCAACATATTTTCTCGATACAGGTAATTTAAAATTATTCTTTGCCAACAGACATATAGCTGTCAGGTCAAAGAATGAACAACTGTAGATTGTGAAAATTGCAAATTGAAAACGGGTAAGAATTCCAAAGAACGCTAAATGTACATTAAATGACGTTCCGTTAAAGTGACATTATGCTCATATTTTCATAGTCAAGTAGAGCTGAATTAACTTTATATTACAAAAGACTGACTGTTAAAATGGTGTTTGACCAGCAGTTGATATTGGAAAACGTTCGGGATAAAAATTTTAATCTGCCTAAAATATAAAAAGACTGTCCCACTCTTTTTATAAACTGAGCATTAGAGGTAAATTCTAATAGATATTCACAGAAATTTTATTTGGATCTGTGCATTATTTATTGTTTACGGGAAGAAAATTATTAAATTAAAAGCAATTATGGCAAAATGAAAACTTATTTTGATATTCAACTGTTCACTCACTATATACCCTTCGATGGGCATAATGTCACTTTAATGACGTCTCAGTAAGAAAAACAACAAGTGAATCGGACGCTCTCCACATTTAAAATTATCGTTTTTTTTTGTGTTTTTTTTTTTTTCGTTTTTTTTGTTTAGTAGATTTTTTTTGGTTTAGCAGTCTAAGCACTCAAGCTCGGAACACAGCGATTATGGTTTTATAATGTGCATGAAACACCTGTCGTAGTGACTAAAATTTAATATTTTGTTTAGAATTTTTTCATAAAAAGTTATTCTTGAGAATATTTAATATACAGTATACATTTTTCTTGCCTTGTTCGTCCGATGAAAACTTGTCCAATATCTGATCGTGTGGCCATGTAAGTGCTGAAGTAGATGCATTAATCATCTCTGATTGGTGTTTCCTGTTACACTGAACTGATAACACGTTCACAAAACATAGATATATGTTAATTTATTTAAATAACAATTAAATAAATTAGCTAGGTGTTTTAAGATAAGGCACATTTAATTAATTAATATTCTCTATTCAAAAGAATTGTTTTGTATGAATTGAATGGTATTTGATGTTTGTAAAATTGAAACAAATAAAAGGTTTTACGTGAGTTAAGCTCTCTATGCAAACCGCTTGTCCCATGTAGGATTCTTTATGTGAGGAGCCTATCTTGTTAGCTTACGGAACGTCGGTGGTCCTACTTAGTTGCTCGGTTCGTGTCTTAAATAATATCTGGTGTGTCTTCCTCAACCAGTATAGATGAAAGTCACCATGTGACTTCAACAGAGCTTATTTTATTGATAGCAAACTTTTAAACACAGAGCTAACAATTTTATCCAATATACTTTAATACAACTCAATGTTGACCCACCAGAGTTTATTAACAGTCCATATAATTCCTTAAAATAAGGCCATTGAAAAGTGATTATCTTATCTATGTTATCTATGTTAAAGATTCTTTAAATAATACTGCTTTATTGCCTCAACTCGTAGAGATCAAGGAAGCAAACCAACCGTGTTCAGTATAGTAAAAAAGATTTAAAGAGGGTATTTATTTCGTGTGTGCATGATTAAGATACAAATGTGAATGTTATTAAAAAATGCTTTGACAAATATATAACCTTATGTATTACCAAGTCAACTGGTACACGTTGTTTATTATAATATATAAATATTGTGAGTAAGAAAGGACAAAATACAAACCGAATTCAATTTCCCAGTTCATTGTTATATTATTATGCCTATCAATTATGAAATTGTGTTCTAGACAGTTTTAAAAATGTGATAATAATGTGAATAATCAATAAAATAGAATTGATTTGCTGCTGATAAAATGATTAAGTAAGACATCTTCTATTTTAAAGTATTTATTTGGATGTCCCCATTACTTGTTTTTACGTTTGACTTTATAATTTTGTAATCATATGCAGTATTGACAGTATTTGGGAAAGAATCACATTTAAATCATTGCAAAAGAAATAAAAGAGTACTGAAAGTATAACATCAACAAACTGCATATAAACGTTTTATCATTAATTTATTGCAATCAACTATGATAAAAAAACTTAAAACAATGTAAAACAATTTTAATCGGCCTTAGTTTCACAAACAAAAATAATTGTGATAACTAGAGATAGACCTAAAAGTGGTTCATAACCAAACAAGCCCCGTCAATTCTTTGAACAAAAAGTGATTTTGGACCAAACTATTTTATTCTTTTGGTTTAAAATTGTGTAACAATATTTTCTATTCCCAGGTATAGTTTCCAAAATCGTGTATAAAATAGAGAATGTCACCCAGATATATCATACTTTAAAGCCGACAAAAATCATGATTAATGAGAAAGATCTAAATCAACTGTAAAAATGTAACAAGACAATTGATTTATGTCGCTGTCTTTCGTAGAATATTTTGATTAGTTTGACGATCTATTTGCTGCCTGTCACGTACGCATTATCAGTCAATCAATATAGCCGCCACTTGGTGGTGATTTAAATGTTTGATTCAAAAATAAATTAATGATTCTGTCATAATAAAGGTGTTCTCTTATGCAAAAATTCTACCGGATAATTGTTAGTAAAGGTTCACCTTTTTAGCATGTTGATGTGAAAGTAGACTGACAAGTTTGCGTTTGTACTGATAAAGGCCAGTCGAAAGTAATGAAATGTAATAAAATACACATGTACAATGTTTACATAATAACTACACTTATTCATTTTATTCTATAAAATGTATTACTTTCCTAACACTTTTCGTTTAATAAATTAGAAAATTCGACAGTACAAAAATTCTTTGTAATTCTTATACATATATATATTTGTCAATTCATCTTTTTAAAGTTTAAATACGCGTAAAAAGATATTGTATACTCTAATCATAAATGATTTCCCCTTTTCTTTACCAACCTTATTCTGACAGAAAAGGGAAAATATACAGGATAATATCTGAAAATATAGGAGGTTGAACATATTATACAGTAATCTGTCCATTTAAATTTAAGAATTAAACGTTCGAACATTTGGCCATTGATAATGGGCTTTTTAAATTTGTAGAAAATGACAATAACGTTGCGATAATTTCATATAATTGTAATACCCATGAATACACATTATTTCCTAGAGTTTAGATTTGAAACGGAAACTCGCTGGCGTAGAACCTTGCGTAACCTTCCGTAAGGCAGAATAACTTTTTATATGGACGTATTATAACTTCCTGGCGTTAAATGATAAGCAGAAAAGTTTTTATCTCACGGTCCGAAGTCCCTTGGCTTGATTGCAAACGAATGTGTTCTTATATAATCTACAAATTAGTGAGAAATTAACAGCGCTAATGTATCATTTAACGCATATTTGTTTACATCTAAACAATCGATTAATGCATGTGTCGCCAGACTTACCTTAAAAAAGTCCCTGGCATAGTGATTAAGGTTGTTGTCAAACACAACCCGTCACCGCTTTGGGATCGAATCCCGCTATGGTCTTAGGAATCTTTCACGTTCCAGCTTACTTATTTTATATGTCCGTACGTGCCTGACATAATGCATGGAGGGCCATCTGAGATCTTCCTCCAACAGTAAATCTAGAAAGTCGCTATATGGCCTCTACTGTGTAGGTGCGATATAAAAGTTAACAAAACTAAACGGAAAATTATTTATTAGTTTGGCGGTTGGTTGCTGGTTCGTTCGTTCGTTGGTTTCATAAAAATGTATTTAATAGGTTAAAGCAGAAAACTTAATATGATTAGAGGTCAAGAATTTTCCAATCACCATCAAATAAAGCTTCTCTATACTGTCTTATATGACAACTGCTTAAACATGTATACAATGAGTATTAATTTCCGGCAAAACCAGAACGTATTGTAATGGATTACCTACTAATCCGATATACAAGATCATTCTTTAGAAATTCTATCTACAGAATAGGGAAGTTGACTGCCAAAGCTCTGCTGAAATAAACTAACCTGCGTATCTTAAATTAAGAAAACTGACACGCCTGTACAATCTAATAAGAATGTTCTAAAATATGAAAAAGATTGTAATTTCAGATAAAATGAAATGTACTACTCAGATGAAAAAATAAACTACACTAAGAATCACAAAAGAGAAACATATTTTCGTAAGAATCATCAAGAATTTTTAACATAATTTAAGGTACTATATTGTTTTATTATTGATGTTTTATCAATATAAGTAAAAGTAAAGGGAAAATAATTGTGAATTAATTGTTTGTATAAATTGCTGTCATGGGAACATTTTATTTTCATATAGTATAATTTTCACTCATGATATATATCATTTTTGTTTTTCTCATTAAATTGCCAATTTGCGTTCTGCTAATAAGTTTATCTTTCTTTAGGTTTGAATAATTAGACACATTTGCTTGGAACAAGATGTGAAATCAACCTCTGAGATAAAAATTAAAGATTTTAATCTAATCTGAAATGTTTATTGTGAAAAACAGAGAATTGTGTGCATGTTCACTTGTATAGTGTAGAATTTGGTTTTAAAATCTTAACAGCGTGTTGCTTATAAATCAGAGAAAGACAAAAACAAAAGAGCCCGTATTAATGAAAGATGAATATTTAAAGAAATACACGGTTACGATAACTGAAGGGGAACATAACGATTTTATTTTGTTTTTAGTGAAAAAAAAAGTATTCAAGTGCTATAAGCCTTACATAATATATATAATTTGTGGTTAGTCGTCCATCTGTTTGTCAGTCCAGAAACGAGTATAAAATTATTATTCGGAAGCACAAATAAAATTCTCCTAGGACAATATGACGGATAATGTCACCATTTTCTAATTGTAGCAGTGAAGAATAATAAGTCTTGCCCTTGTTAAAGAATAAGGAAAATGTAATAATAGTTAAGTGACAAATTTATAGCAAGGATTTGTTGAATTGATTTCCAGTATATTGACAGTATTTAATTGCATATTCAAAATATCTTACCTGGCGACTCTAACAGTTTCTTATTCAAAGTGGATTTGTTTACTATAGGCATATTTTCCAATATTATTTCAAATTTTGATAACAATAATAAAGATAATTCATCTGAATATTTTTATTTTATAGCCTTTTACTGCTTGAAAAATAACTGTTTAGTAAGTGTGATTAAGTATCAACATTTATATCATGAATAACAATTGTAGTTCGTTTTAGAAAACTTAAGTATACTATGTATATCACACTTGCCAACGACATTCATTTGAAAGTATTTGGTGGATTGTCAATACGTCTGAACGTCTGAACCCAAGTAAATCCAAAGTAGTTGATTATTGTATTACAAACCTGTCATTGTAAACCAATCTACTTAAATGTTTATATCAGTTTTATTAATCCATATTGATTTAACTTTCGCGTTTTGAAAATACCAACATAAAAATTGTCAAAATCTGAAGAAAAAAAAATATCTATCTATTAGAAGATTATGTTGCTTTATTCTTTTTGTCAATATGTTTTCTTATGCTATAGCGATAAGTGATAAAGGATAATGCAAAAAAAGCAAGATTAAACATATGCACGTATTGTTTAAAACAAATAATGAAGTAAGGCAATTAATTCTTCAACATAAGCTTTCTCGGTAGTAACTTGAAATGAATTTATCGAGTTCTGGCATTAGTAAATGCATAATTATCCTTTTCTTCATAAACTTGTAAATAATGGTATATAAAAGGCTCACAATTGATGGTTTTTGCCATTTCCCCGTTTATTTACTCGCCTCGCTGAGTATGACAATCAAGCAAGAGACAGGCATCCCGTATTTCCGTATTTTCATATAAATCTCGTTAATTTTGAGTGAATAATTACATCCTTGCTTTAAAATAAATTGGAAAATTATACGAAACTAATGCACAATTTTCATGATGTGAAATCATGTTTGTCGACAACCTTCTGTTTTTGAAAACTTTAACTTCATTTAGTTTTTGACCGGAATGTCTTTTTCCTTCATCTGCATATTTATTTGTCATTTTCTTTTATAAAGGAAAACACTTTAATGCAGCAATGATATTAAGATGAAACTATTTAATATCAATTATGGAATATTTATATACCAAATGTTCATATTGATGTAGAAATATCAATATGAAAAGAAAATAACCTTGCATTTTGGTATAAAATTCCATGGTCTATTGTAGTTATTATATTATAACGTTTGCGGTCAAGGTAAAAGTCAAAGTAATGCCTCAGTAAATTCAAATATACTTTAACTTATATCGCCAGTAAGTGATATAAAAAGTTGATATGCAATTAGCGGTGACGTACATGTACAATTCAATCGATGTGTTAAATTACGTTTGTCAACTGCTGATTAAAAATATATTTCATCATACAACTTTATATTACCACAGTGCGTTAGAAGACAATAAAATTTAAATTTTGAAATGAATGCTTTTTTAATCGCATTTAGCTGAAAATGGCCAAGGTTAATGCGTAATTCAACCAACTAAAATCTCAAATCATCTCATCTGTTGCCTTCCTCTTTCTTTCAAATCTTGAATTATTTGTTAATTTAAAATAGTTACTCTTTACTACAGGTTCTTGATATAAAGTCGTGTACGTAACTATGTAAAATCTCATTGCTTTTCGTCTCTTTTCATATTCCTAGTCAAGGAATGGTAACATTAACATCAATAACAACAAAAAAAAAGATCATTTTCATGCATATCCTGCATGATTCTCTTGCAAAACTTTTTTTTTCTTCATCAATTTTGATATCATTACACAGGTCATAAAATTGACAGGACCATATCTTCAAATCTATTTCATGAATTTATGGTATTATCTTGAGAGAAAACGTTGCTTTCTGACTTTCATGACTTCTACCATGACGAATTCGAACATATTTACGATTTTTTTTTTTTCTCAGAAATACGAATATGAGTTTTTCATTGTTGAAGAAGTACGATGAACGTTAAAGCATTACCACTTTGCTCGAATGTTAAAAAAAAATGAATACGTTTTACCATCAACACGATAATTAAAGTCGTTTTCTTTTGTTGCCGGACTGAATTTAATTACATTTACAATTATTATATATTGTTGCATGTATTTTTAAAATATATATGATGAGAAAGGGACACTTTGCAGGATTTAGATTTTCCATTCCTGTCCTTAAACATTAAAATGTTTATTTATGAATATTAGTTGAATTGTTACCTCAATTACGAAAATACATGCACTCTATTTATCTAGTGTCTGCTTTGCTGCGTTAGGTATTTGTATCCTTCTGGGATGCTTCGTTGTGATATGGTTCACAGATTTATAGCTTACATTAATTGATTACCTGGGAAAACATCGACTTTCATTTTGTATTGATACATGTATTTAAATAAATAGCACTCATTGCAAACAATTATTTTGTCCGTGTTTCACTTTGAATTGTCTGCACAATAAAATATATCATTTATTTTAATGCACAAAACAACCAATAAAATTACACCGTGTATATCCAGTATCGCCTGAATGAGAAAATAACGCCACACGATTCGTGCAAAAGTAACACAGAATTTTGCAATAAATGGCGGATTGCTGGCAAGATTTCCATCGCAGTAAAAAAACTGGCCCCTCTATTTTTATTAAACCAAACTGAAGAAAAAAATGAATAGGCGCATACGGATGCGAATATTTTATACTTTATCCCTCATCAAGATTATTTCTGTTAGAAAACTGTTAGAAACCTTGGCCCCCTATTACTCTCTTTTAGAAAGGAAAAACATGGAACTATTTTTCCTTCATTTTTCAAAAAATACAAACCAAATAGTAAAATTTTGGGAAATACCTGACTGTTATTAAACCCAAACCCTTTGATAAACTCATTTACATAAAATTTAATTTACTGTAATTCTTGCTATAGGGATTCCAAATACTTCTCAACAAGCCCAAAAGTTCAAAATGGGCTCTCGTTTAAATTACAGGGACATTCAAACCCACTAACAAAAATTTTTAAAAAAACTCTTTGGGTTTTCCTGGACATCAGACGGTAAAAATCCTTACAATTTTAAAAAGACACCTTTAGTAAATAAAAAAACCCTCTAAAATTTATTTTCCCACAAGAAATTTACCCAGATGATTGTTTAACAATTTTTACCGCGTGAAGAATTGTGACTTATGTGGATCGTGCTTTTATGCAGGCAGCCCCTTAACTCTGAAATTGCCCCTACGAGAACACTTAAAAGCTGTGATGAAACACTAAAACCGTTTAGGAGAGCACTTTAAACTCACTTATTTAAGGGTTTTATTTGCGACTGATTAATCTATTTTCGGTTCTTACCTGATATTTTATTTTTATGTGCGGTCTTTTTAACTTTTTAAAATTGAAATGAATTTATCGAGTTCTGGCATTAGAAAATGCAATAATTATCCTTTTCTTCATTAAACTTGGTAAATAATAATGGTATGTAAAAGGCTCACAATTGATGTTTTTTCCATTTCTCCGTTTATTTAGACTCGCCTCGCTGATATGACAATCAAGGCAAGAGACAGAGCATCCCGTTATTTCCGTATATATCATAGAATAAACCTCGTTAATTTGAGTGAATAATAAAATCCTTGCTTTTATTTTAAAATAAATTGGAAAATTATACGAAACTAATGCAACATTTTCATGATGTGAACAACCTTTCGTTTTTGAAACTTTAACTTTATTCTTTTTTTTACCGGAAATTTTTTTTCCTTCAATTATAAAATTAGGGAAAATAATTATTACCCCAAATGCATTGAGTAGAAATTAAATAAAAAGGAAAAACCTTTGATTTGGGCTAAAAACCCCAGGGTCTATTGTATTATTATATTATAAAACTTTTCGGTAAAAAATCAAAGACCCTCAAAAAATTTCAAAAATTTTAATTTAATCCCCGTAAGGATAAAAAATTGATATGAAATTTAGTAATGACGACAATCCTGAGGCAACAATTTAAAAAATCATGTCTTAAATTACGTTGGGTCAGTCTGCAGTCTAACACTCAAGTCGGAACCAGCGATCAGGGTTTTTAAGGGCATGAAAACCGTCGTAGTGACAAAAATTTCAATTTTTTGTTTAGAATTTTTCATAAAAAATTTATTTTTTTGGGTTCCAAACTTAGTTGCCGGCTTCGTTCTTAAATAATTCCGGGTCTTTTTCCTCAACCCATATTATAGATGAAATCACCATGTTTTACTTCAGCAGAGAGCCCCTTATTTTATTTTGATAGCAAAACTTTTAACACAGAGGCAACTATTTTATCCAATATACTTTAATACAACTCAATGTTACCCCCAGAGTTTATTAACAGTCCATATAATTCCTTTAAAATAAGGGGCCATTGAAAAAGTATTATCTATGTTTTTATCTAGTTAAAATTCTTTAAAAATACTGCTTATTGCTCATTTCTAAGGGGTCAAGGAAGCAAACCAACCTGTTCAGTATAGTAAAAAAGATTTAAAGAGGGTATTTATTTCGTGTGTGGCATGATTAAATACAAAGTGAATGTTATTAAAAAAGCTTTGACAAATATTTAACCTTATGTATTACCAAGTCAACTGGTACACGTTGTTTATTATAATATATAAATATTGTGAGTAAAAAGGACAAAATACAAACCGGATTCAATTTCCCAGTTCATTGTTATATTATTTATGCCTATCAATTATGAAATTGTGTTCTAGACAGTTTTAAAAAATTTGATAATAATGTGAATAATCAATAAATAGAAATTGATTTGCTGCTGATAAAATGATTAAGTAAGACATTCTTCTATTTTTAAAGTATTTATTTGGATGTCCCCCATAACTTGTTTTTACGTTTGACTTAATAATTTTGTAATCATATGCAGTATTGACAGTATTTGGGAAAGAATCACATTTAAATCATTGCAAAAGAAATAAAGGGGTACTGAAAGTATAACATCAACAAACTGCATATAAACGTTTTATCATTAATTTATTACAATCAACTATGATCAAAATCTTAAGACAGTGTAAAACAATTTTAACCGGCCTTGGTTTCACAAACAAAAATAATTGTGACAACAAGAGATAGACTTAAAAGTGGTTCATAACCAAACAAGCCCCATAAAATGTGTGAAAAAAATGAGATTTTGGACCAATCCATTTTATTCTTTTGGTTAAAAATAGTATTACATTATTTTCTTTTCCAGGTATAGTTTAGAATTATAGTGAATGTCACCCAGATATATCAAACTTTAATGCCGAAAAAAAATCATGATAAATGAGGAAGATCTAAATCTACTGGAAAAAAATGTAACAAGACAATTGATTTATGTCACAGTCTTTCGTAGAACATTTGATTAGTTTTACATCTTTTCGCCTGTGATTTGTTCGCATAATCATCAATCAATATACCGCCACTTGGTGTGATTTAAAGTTTGATTCAAAACAAATTCAGGAATCTTCATAATTAATTGTGGTTTCTAATGCAAACCAATTCTACCTGATAAATTGTTAGTAAAGGTTTCCCTTTTTGTAGCATGTTTGACATGAGTGAAAGTAGACTACAAGTTCGGTTTTACTAACTATTACGGATAAGGCCAGCGAAAGCAATGAAATGTAATACAATACACATGTACAATGTTTACATAATAACTACACTGTTTCATTTTATTATATACATGTACAATGCATTACTTTCCTAATACATTTCGTTTAATAAATTAGAAAATTCAACACTACAAAAAATACTTTGTTATCGTTTAAATACGCGTTAAATTCTAATCGTAAATGCTATCACATTTTTTTCCAACCTTGTTCTGACAGAAAAAAAAGGAAAATATACAGGACTTCTGAAAATATAAGAGGTTGAACTTATTATACAGTAATCTCTCTTTTATAATTTAAAAAAGTAAACGTTTGAACATTTGGTCATTGATATTTGGCCTTTTAAATCTGTAAAAGATAACCGTATAAACAATAACATTCCGATAATTTCATAAAACCTGTGTCATAAAATTTCATACAGATTCATATAATTGTGATACTCATGAATACACATTAATTCTTAGAGTTTAGAGTTGGAAAGGGAACTCGCTTGAGTAGAACCATCACCTTCCGTAAGGTAGAATAGCTTTTTATACGGAAGTATTATAACTTCCTGGCGTTATTCATATGGTCAAATGATAAGCAAAAAATCCTTTATCTTGCTGTCCGAAGTCCCCTGGCTTGATTGCAAACGAATTTTTCTTATATAATCTACAAAGTAGTGCTAATGTATCATCTGACGCATATTTGTTTACAGTTAAACGATCGATGTTACTATATTGTTTTATTATAGATGTTTTATCAATATAATTAACAGTAAAGGGAAAATAATTTTGAATTAATTGTTTGTATAAATTGCTGTCATGGGAACTTTTAATTTTTTATGTAATATAACTTTTCACTCATGATAAATATCATATTTGTTTTTCTCATTAACTTGCCGATTTGCGTTCTGCTAATATGTTTATCTTTCTTTAGGTTTGAATAATTAGACACATTTGCTTGGAACAAGATGTAAAATCAACCTTTGAGATAAAAATTAAAGATTTTAATCTAATCTGAAGTGTTTATTGTGGAAAAACAGAGAATTGTGTGCATGTTCACTTGTATAGTGTAGAATTTGGTTTTTTAAATCTTAACAACATGTTGTTAATAAATCAGAGAAAGACAAAAAAACACGTATAAATGAAAGATGAAAAAGGGGAACAAAACGATTTGATTTTAATTTCAGTGAAATAAAATGTTTTTAAGTGCTATAAGCCTCAGATAATATATATAATCAGTGGTTACTCGTCCATCTGTTCGTCCGTCCAGAAACGAGCATAAAAGTATTATTTGGAACAAAAATCATCTTGCACAAATAAAATTTTCCTAGAAAAAATTGACGGATAATGTCACCATTTTCTAAATGTAGTAGTAATGAGTCTTGTCCTTGTTAAGGACATTTTTCCAAAATTATTTCAAGTGCTATAAACCTTACATAATATATATAAAATCAGTTGTCAGTCGTCCGTCTGTTTGTCCGTCCAGAAACGAGCATAAAAGTATTATTTGGAACAAAAAGCATCTTGCACACAAAAACATTTCTAGGAAAGAATGACGGATAATATCAGCATTTTCTAAATGTAGTAGTGATGAATAATAAGTATTGCCCTTGATAAGGAATAAGGAAAATGCAATAATAGTTCAGTGTCAAATTTACAGCAAGGATTTATTGAATTGACTTTCACTCTATTGACATAGTATTAAATTTTATATTCAAAATATCTTACTAGGCGAAACAGTTTTTTATATAAAGTGGATTTGTTTACAATGGGCATTTTTTCCAAAATTATTTCAAATATTGATAAAAAGAATAAAGATATATCATCTGGATATTCTTATTATATAGCTTTTTTACTGCTTGAAAAAAAACGGTTGAGTAAGTGTGATTTAGTATAAACATTTATATCATGAATAACAATTGTAGTTTGTTTTAGAAAACTTTAGTATATATAATATCGAACTATGTATATCACACTTGCCAACAAAATTCATTTGTAATTATTTTGTGGATTGCCAAAACGTCTGAACGCCTGAACCTAAGTTCTACCAAAGTAACTGATTATTGTATTACAAACCTGTCATTATAAACCAATCTACTTAAATGTTTATATAAGTTATATTATTCCATATAGATTTTACTTTCGCGTTTTGAAAATATCAACATAAAAATTGTCAAAATCTGAAGAAAAAAAACAAAAATTGAAGTAAGGCAAGTAATTCTTCAACATAAGCTTTGCTAAGAGATAATTTGGGATGAATTTATCGAGTTTTGGCATTAAGCAAATGCATATTTATCCTTTACTTTATAAACTTGTAAATAATGGTATAAAAAAGGCTTACAATTGATGGATTTTGCCATTTCTCCATTTATTTACTCGCCTCGTTGAGTATGACAATCTAGCCATAGACAGAGCATCCCGTATTGCCGTATTTTCATATAAATCTCGTTAATTTTGAGTGAATAATTAGATCCTCGCTTTGAATAAATTGGAAAATTATACGAAGCTAATGCACATTTTTTTTATTTGAAATTATGTTTGTCGACAACCTTCTGTTTTTTGAAAAATTTAACTTCAATCAGTTTTTGGCCATAATGTCTTTTTTCGTTCTCTGGATATTTATTTGTCATTTTTCTTGTGTAAACAAAAACACTTTAATGCAGCAATGATATTAAGATGAAACTATTAATATAAATATTATGGAATATCTATATACCGAGTGTTAATATTGATGTAGAAATATCAATATGAAAATAAATTAACCGTGCATTTTGATATAAAATTCCATGGTCTATTGTAGTTATTATATAATTATAACTTTTGCGGAAAATAATATATAAACACAAATCAAAGTAATGCCTCAGTAAATTCAAATATACTTTTCTAATGTATTTCCCCGAATAATAAAAAATTAAGCAATTAGGGGGCGTACATGTACAATTCAATCATGTGTTAAATTTCTTTGTAATTGATTTTAAAAAAAAATTTCATCATACAAATTTTTAATTTCCCAGTGCGTTAGAAGACTAAAATTTTAAATTTTAAATAATTTTTTTTAAACGCATTTTCTGAAATCCAAGGGTTTAAGCAATTAACCAAATAAATCAAAAACATCTCATTTTTTACCCTTCCTCTTTCTTTCAAATCTTGAATTATTTGTTTATTTTAAATAGTTACTCTTAACTACAGGTTGTTGATATACAGTCGTATACGTAACTATCTAAAATCTCATTGCTTTTCGTCTCTTTTCATTTTCCAAGTCGAAGAAATGGCAACATCAACATCAATAACAACAAAAAATAAGTCATTTTCATGCATATCCTGCATGATTCACTTGCAAAGTGTTTTTGTTTTCATGACATAATTATATCCATTAATTTTGAAATCATTACACAAATCATAAAATTCACAGAATAATCTTCAAATCTACTTCATGAATTTATGGTACTATGTTGATAGAAAAGGTTGGTTTCTGACTTTCATGATTTCTACCATGATGAATTCGAACATATATACGAGTGTTTTTTTTTTACGATGAACGAAAAAGCATAACGACTTTGTTCGAATGTTAAAAAATTGAATACGTTTTACCATTAAGACTCTACGATTAAAGTCGTTTTCTTTTGTTGTCGGACTGAACTTAATTTCATTTATTGTTGCATGCATGTTTTAAAATATATATGATGAGAAATGGACACTTTGCAGTATTTAGATTTTCCATACCTGCCCTTAAATATAAAATGTTTATATATGAACATTAGCTGAATTGTTAAATCAATTACGAAAATGCATACACTCTATTTATCTAGTGTCGGCTTTGCCGCTTTATGTATTTGTATCCTTCTGGGAGTATGAAGCTGGTGTTTCATTGTGATATGGTTCGCAGATTTATAGCTTACATTAATTGATTACCTGGGAAAACATCGATTTTCATTTTGTATTGATACATGTATTTAAATCAATAGCACTCATTGCAAACAATTATTTTGGTGTGTTTCACTTTGAAGTCTCAGCACAATAGAATATGTCATCAATTTTAATGCACATGAAACAACCAATAAAATTACACCGTGTATATCCAGTAACGCCTGAATGAGAAAATAACGCCACACGATTCGTGCAAAAGTAACGCAGAATTGTGCAATAAAATTGCGGATACCTGGCAAGATTTCAATCGCGGTAAATAAACTGGCCACTATATTTTTCATTTAACAAAACTGAAAGAAAATGAATAGGCTCATACGGATGCGAATATTTTATACTTTATCCCTCATCAAGACTATTTCCATAAAATTGCTTACTTCAAGATCATTCGTGAACATGATGGCTTGACCACCGTTTTGAGTGTGATTTTGGTTTTTGTCGACTCTTGTTACTACAACAATGCATAAAGTACCGTTTAATTTCGATTTAAGTAGGCAAGTGACATTAACTTAACTTTTGGTGACATAGAAAATTGAGAATAAGCTGATAAAATGTGATTCAGTCCGTTTTTATGAGGAAACGCAATTTTACTTGACAAGTGTTTCACAGTAACGCCAAAAATGTGGGTTTTTTTTTTTCATATATGTTACAGAATTATTACACAGGTTAAATTTACTAAGGCTGGTCTCTGTAGGTAATATTAATTGTTTCAATGTATCAAGAACACAATAATAATATTATAAGTGTACATCCGTAGAGAATAACAAAAGATAAATAGTCTGGCTAGGTTCTATTAAGCTTGTTTATGGACTTAGTCTTTCTCAAACTATATGCATAATACTGTTCTCTTTTCCTTTTTGCGATAAGAATTATTGCTATATAATTTTAAGGTACACTTACAAAGATAAATATAAAATCTGAATGGCACTCATTTCAGACTGAAAAGCCAATGAATCATGATTTATTTGAAAGAGTTAGATTACTAGCAAAAGATATAATAACAAGACAATTGATTTATGTCACTGTCTTTCGTAAAACATTTTGATTAGTTTGACGATCTATTTGCTGTCTGTCACATTTGAATAATCAATCACCGATCAACCAATATAGCTGCCGCTCGGTGGAAAATATCTGTTTAATACGGGAAAAAACATCAACATAAATTCTGCAAATAAAAGGTGTTTCTATATGTCGTTTTTGTTTTACATTTTGAAATGATAGTAGTGTCAAAACAATTCATTTAATTCATTTTATTTAGATAAATAAAACAGGAAGATTATTAGTTTACCTTTTTAACTTTATAAAAGGAAACATTATTTTGAAAATCTTATGTATTTTTCTGTCTTTTAGTAGACATTTCAGATAATTTATCCACAATTTTTCAGTTAAGACTTAGATGATATGCTGCAGTTTAATACAATATATAGCACATGGATTTGTTCGATAATATGAATGATCTACACATAGGTATTCCAAACAAAGTGTTGTTACGTTGACTCTTATGTTCTTTGACACTTTACGACGATTAAGTCATGAAATGATAAATAAATATTATGTTGTAACGGTTGTTGCTGTTGAAAATTTTTAATGCGTATAATTACAGTTACAGTGATAATTGCAAACTCTTAAATGTATTCAATAAGATAAAATACCGTCTTATTACCATGCATATTATTTGCTTGTTTGTTTGGTTTTACAGAGCACCATCACATTTGGGGTCATATGGCACAGAAACAGACATATGATTTACCTTCCTACCTACAAAAACACATCGCATGACATCTATCTGTACAGCTGATTCCATTACACATATATAACGTATGAGAGTATGTTTATTCACATTTAGTGTATAATTTTTCGTAATCTACAATAAAACAACTGAATGATTTGATATGCAAAATAACCCAATAATACACATAAAACATATATGTAGTTGATCTCAGTTGTGCGTTGAAAGTTACTTATTATTTTTTTAATCAAACATGTGGTTATTTAAAAGAATATAATTTTAATATTTAAGTTGAATAGTATTGAAAATTGTTAATCATTACCAATCAATGGCCAAACGATGCCTTTTATGTTCTACTTTAAGACAATAATGCTAACATTATATGTTTACCACTTGCACTATGGCAATTCTTTGAATGTAAAATCATTATCAATTGCGGAAAACCTGCAGGTGTTCGGCATGGCCATTTCATAATAAGGCCGAAAACATTCTATCAATACATAAATAATAACGTCAATATTCGTATTTCTTGTACCGTATCTTAAATAAAGAGAATGATACTCAGGGATATATTCATCAATATCAATCCACTGTATATAAATTAGATATATTATAGACCTCTCTTATTATAATGCTCGATCATTGATAATTTTGAAAATATGTTTTTCGAAGTTAAAGTTGGGGCATAATTTAGGATATTAAATATCTTATAATTGTGTTTCTTTGATCCTTTAATGCAGAATGTGTCAAAGGTATTCAAATACCATATGTCACTCAAGCATACACTATTTTGTTTTAATTTAAATGACGAATCATGTTGAATTTTAAATTTCAATGTGAACGAAACAATGTTATAGCCCACAGGCATCATTGTATTATGAGCAAGTAATGTCGTGTAATTGTCAATAAGAAAGAAAACGAAAATATGAAACGTTGAAATACAAAATAGTGAGATTTTTAATGTAGAATGATATAATAGTGATTAATTTTTTACAGTTTGATTCTGACTTTCAAATAAAAAGGTGTGAACATCGATTATAATTGATATACACATTTCAAAAATACGAATATACGTATAAGCAACTCTTTTGAAAAGTAAATTGTAAACATTTCTGTCAATCAGAGGTCAACGTATGTTGCTGCGTGGTATTTATTTACATCGTAATCGTAGCCTAATATTACTTGCAGGCAAAACATTTTTATTGGTTGCTCAAAAATATAATTTGCATAATTTATTCACACAATTGCTGGTTCTTACTACGTATGTCTAATACTGTGCATTATCCATTTTAATTGTTCCTAATTTGCACCAAATGTCCCTGTCACACTGTATACTGACGATTTTTATTGCTCCTTGTATGCCTCTGTGTAGAAAGCATACACCGACAGACCTTTTGATCATGAAAACAAGTCATGCACAATGTTTCCCTGATTGGTTAATCACCTTGTCAAATATTCTGATGACGAAATAGACATCTATTTTTTACACTTCATCAGTGAACTTCAGTGACCTTAGGGATAATCAAGTTGCACACCTGTCAGATTATACTGTAAATAAAAGCATTTCTTTAATTAGCAACACATTTTTTTCGGTTACCAATAATCATTTCAAATACTAAGTAGATTTATGATTGTTTATCTGTGTGGGAAAGGAACTGGGTAAGTAAATATCGTGGCAAATGGATAACATCGAGAATATGCGTAGTTACAGGGGAATCTGTTGGTACCAGTTATGACTGGATGACTAAATAACCCAACGGACAGTTATGTTTTCATACGATATTAGTCTTGCTGCCGATTTTCCTGTGGCAATCTCATTTTTTAGCGCCAATGGCGTCAAATCGCGTCTTCGGCAGATCTCTGCATATAGGATTTACTGAAAAAAGATACATGACCGGCGATGTACCCGATTCACACATACAAAGGACAGTTTGTCTAGCGAAAATTAAGTACAGAATTAAAGGATTTATCGTCAATTTAAAGAAGTTTCTCCCTCATTTTACTTATAATACCCAAATTAAATTGACCAAATAAATTAAATGGTTTATCTTTGAAAATAAAGCAGTCATTGCTGAAATTTTGTGGTCAGGAATCATCAGCAAGCTTGATCATCGGACAAATGTTAATTAATGTCGCGGCGTATTCAATTAATTAATTAAAGCAATTCAGTACATACGATGTTTTCAAAACTTGATTGATTACAACATATAAAGAAAACCTTGAAATGAAGATAATGATAATTATTAAGTTGACGTACATGTAACAACCATCCATTATCGGAGGAAACATTCAGTTTGACAAAGTCCGAAACATGCAATAATTTCAATATCGATATCTACATAATTATACTACTTAGTTATACTATTGTCGTCGCATTTTGTAAAAGCGTTTTAATATATGCATGTATGCGATTATAATTAACGTAATAAGATTAATAAGTTCTTCATCAAGATATATTTCTGTTGTACCAGCGTGTACACTTATACTGTAAGTGGGTGACTGTAATACGTCATAATCTCGGTCTCGTCTGTCTCGCGAGAGTGAAAAAACGCCAAAATGGCGGCGCCCATGAACTATTTCTCAAGTAAAATATAGTGTCTTAAACACGAATTTCTCAGTTATACGGTTGATTTCAACAGAAAAACTGCCATGGTACCTATTTTTAAATGATAGATATTAATATAAGACAGATATCAGTCTATCCACTCCTATTCCTTTAAGAATAAAATTTATCCATAATCGACTCTCGAAAGGGCTGTAACATAGAATGCCCTTCTTTTCTTACTCACATAAACATTGTACATATATTTATTGAATTATAAAGTTCCGGACAAAAATATTATATCGCCATTCTAAATAAGGACTTTAGCAATAATAACTGCATATACCATGCAGTTGCTTCCTAAAGATGTATAATATACATGTATAACGTATGTCAACTTTAGCGAAATCTGGATCAAAAAAGCTATAATCAGTCTACATTTGTTTATGATATTCATAAAAGCTTTGCATTGATAAAGGGAATTTTAGAACTATTCTAGTTTATTCTTGCGATGTGAAAATTAAAGGAAAATGTGATTTTGGAACTATTCCATTTTATTTTTTCGGTTTAAAATTGTGTAACAATATTTTCTATTCCCAAAATCGTGTATGAAATAGAGAATGTCACCCTTATATATCATACTTTAAAGCCGACAAAAATCATGATGAATGAGAAAGATCTACATCAACTGAAAAAAATGTAACAAGACAATTGATTTATGTCGCTGTCTTTCGTAGAACATTTTTATTAGTTTGACGATCTTGTTGCTGCCTGTGATGTTCGCATAATCAGTCAAATCAATATAGCCGCCACTTGGTGGTGATTTAAATGTTTGATTCAAAATAAATTCTGGAATCTGTCATTATAAAGGTGTTCTCTTATGCAAAAATATTACCGGATAATTGTTAGTAAAGGTTCCACTTTTTTAGCATGTTGATGTTAAAGTAGACTGACAAGTTTGCGTTTGTACTGATACTGATGTACAGATAAGGCCAGTCGAAAATAATGAAATGTAATACAATACACATGTACCATGTTTACATAATTTCTACAGTTGTTTCATTTCATTATATACATGTTAATTCTTTCCTAATACTTTCTTTTAATAAATTAGAATATTCGACAGTTAAAAATACTTTGTAATCCTTATACATAAATATGCCAATTCATTTATTTAAAGCTTAAATACACGTTAAAAGATATTTTATATTATAATCATAAATGATATCCCCCTTTCTTTACCAACCTTGTTCTGACAGAAAGAAAGGAAAATACAGGACTTCCTCTGAAAATATAAGAGGTTGAACTTATATAGTAATATGTCCTTTTTAATTTAAAAAAGTAAACGTTCGAACCATTGATAATTGTCTTTTTAAATATGTAAAAGAAAACCTGCATGACAATAACATTCCGATAATTTTCTATAGTCTGTGTCACTAAATTTCAAATAGATTCCTGTAATTTTGGTACTCACGAATACACATTAATTCTTAGGGTTTGAAGTTGAAAAATCTAAGGCATCGTCTCACGCGGTCAAACCTGGCGATAGAATACAATATTGTCATGACATAAGTATAATCTATTCCGTCTTAAAAATAAATCATAGCAAAATTATGTTGACACAAAATTCATGATATGCCATGCTTGACTTAGATTTGTTATGATTGTTTCACCGACACTGTGATGGTCAAATATTTAGATTTCCTGCTATATTGGGAAAGAAAGGCAACAAGTTTCAATTCGTGAATATTTTCGGGAATTGGCTTGAGTAGAACCATGACCTTCCGTAGGGCAGAATAGCTTTTTATATGGACAAATTATAACTTCTTTACGTTATTCATAGGGTCAAATGATTAGATGTAATAACA
The DNA here is from genome assembly GCF_026571515.1 of Ruditapes philippinarum. Taxonomy (NCBI): domain Eukaryota; kingdom Metazoa; phylum Mollusca; class Bivalvia; order Venerida; family Veneridae; genus Ruditapes; species Ruditapes philippinarum. Next base: position 113,627 of record NW_026854090.1, read on the forward strand.
AAAACTTAATTTTACGGCACGGAGGCCGCTGGCTTGATTGCAAATTAATTTGCTCCTATATAATCTGCAAATTAGTGAGAAATTAACAGCGCTAATGAATCATCTAATGCATATTCTTTTTCCAGTTAAATGGTCGATTAATGCATGTGTTTGAAGTCAGTCAAGATTGTATCAAGTCTCCGATGCTGCAAAATATCAATTAATAGTATTTGATTCTTCAGCAGTTACCATAGAAACATTTTTTTAATTATTTTCCATATTTTATGAGTACCTCTACTTATTGTGTTATTTATATTCAAGAAAACAAAATCATAATGATTTTCAAATGATGCCTTCGTCATTTTTATAAAACAAACTGCAAAAAAATGAACATGATTCATATCATGCATATCTTAACATTCAAGGTGTTCTTTATTTATTCCATTGGCTCTTTTCAAGGAAGATAATTAGAAAATAAGAAATATGTCAAAACAAATTTACACTTTTTATTCACAATTTGTTAACAACCATTTTATATGTAAACTATTTTCTGACATAAAAGAGTGATGTTATGATGTATCAAAAAACAGATACAAAAGGGAAAAAAGGCTTAAAACAGTATTTGATGTTGACGTATTCAATAAGTTGATAAATGTTTCTTTTTAGTACAGACATAAGTACGGCCTTATAATACTCTTGAATGACAAATGCTCTAGCATCATAAAATGTTTATGGAAAGTAGGTCTTAGTAATTGTAACAAATTCTCACGTAAGAGACAACATAAAAATTATATTTGAATAAGTTCTTATTAAGCATGTATGACAAAATCATAATATTATAATATTGCTTTTTTTCAAAATAGATAATAATTTCTAATGAATTGAATACAAATGAATTTTAGATAAGACTGAACTGGTGCAAAACTTTCTTTTTAAAATGTTGATATTATACAGTTTAATCTTACAATACCATGATAACGATTTGCCCGCTATAGTTAACAATTTATTTATTGCATGTAAAATTATCCATAGCATGAAGTTAGACCTAAAACTATCTTAAGTTTAAAGAAACATTTATAAAAACTTTATTTGATGTTTCGTTTAATACATATATATTAATAATCTTGCCAAAATCAGAAATAACGACTTTTTATGAGTATATAAAATAATACAATAACGCTGCGAAAATTAAACGATCAGATGTTGAAACCTTGACGCAATAGAAAAAATTAAACTATGGCAAGGGGCTTGGAATGTAAATATACTTGCGTTCAAACAACAGAGATAACATAGTTAGCATTATGATGATACATTAAACGAAGATATTTGCTTGCCATTTTAAGTATGAAAATGTTGTGTGATTGTATTGTTATTTCGTCCTTGTTATTACATTTACTTATTTTTCCACATTTGTAACCTTAACACATTCAACTTTATATTGCATGTTCATTTTGTTGCGATATATGAAACAACAAAATGACTATAAAAAGTTAGTGCAAAAATATATAAGTAAATAAATAAACATTAAAAAGAAATCTAGAGGGTATGAAAACGCATGAATTTAGAAGCGAAAAGAGATATTTAATGATTGTAATTAAAAAAAAACAAGAACAAAATAAATTACTGAAAATCATTGTTCGGATGTTGACGTTGCTTTATCTTCAGTTGGTTTTGGAATAAAAGAACTTTCATCACAAAATTCGTCTTCATCCTCCTCCATACTGTCTGAAAATATGTCATTCGTTTGCTCTATTGTACTTGTTGTATGTACACAATTCACAACTTTTGTAACACCCGTCACATGTCCATTGTTACTCTCGTAAGAAGCGTATGTGGGTTTGGAACATATAGCGGTTTGATTGTTAACATTTGGAATGTAAGGTTTGGGAAAACTTCTACTAGCTGATTGTAATGATGGGACAGCCCCTTGACGTACATTTTTATGCGGTTGAAATATGACAATATACACTTTAGGTCCAAATAAGCACACGAGAGCCACGGTGGCACTTATGCTCACACACATGCAAAGTGACGTAATCTCAATCTGTAAATATGAAAGAAAAACATGATAACAGGAAATCGATAACAAGAAGTCAGGATATATAATATCTATATCGAAATTAACAATAAAAAATCTTAAGAAAACCTTGTACGTTCAAACATTTATGAAAGACAATGCTACCTAGATGTGGTGTTCACAAAAAGTGTGTCATTATTCTTTGGGCCAACCATAGATCATGTTTTAAAAAGCAGACTTATATTTTAAAATTTCATGTAAAATGTCTGTTATAATCCAGTTTTAAATTTCAAAATTTCCTTGAACGAAATAATATCTCAGGGACAGTATATCACACATGTTACTTTATGGCATGTACCCTTCACATTGATTTTCTCATGTAAATTGTTGATTTTCACATTAATTTACATATAAATGATAAGAGTTTTACATTGATTTTCACATTCAATTTCGATTTGTTTCAAAATGAATGTCATATATTGTATATCTATACAATTGTATGTGTTTACAATTTTTTCTTAACACTGAACATGTGTTAAGGTTGTTAATTCTAAAGTACTTTAAAAGTTTTTCAAAGAAGGGGATTTGAATTTGTAGATGCAATAATTATCAGAAGAAACAGTGCATTTGTTTTGTGGCTAATATTATGTTCCTGACACTCTTTACAATAACAATCATTTCAATTAATGATATGAGATAATTAAACGCTTGTGCAATTAGAATAAGAACATTTTATAAGATTTGTGGTTATAACAATATACTGTAGAAGATTGTTCAAAGCTAGGCAAAAACACCTTTAATCAGAAGCCTATGTAATCGGTTACTTTACATAAATAGATGCTATGATATATTCAAAAGGTATAAATATTTACAACTCACCTTAAAATCATGATTTGCACCAAAGTAAATTGGAATGAATGCCAACCAAACTATGCATGTACTGTACATAGTAAAGGCAATATATTTTGCCTCGTTGAAGTTCTGTGGAATTTTTCTAGTCATAAATCCAAACACAGTACAAAGAATTATGAGCATCATATTGTAAACAAGAGAAAGAAGAATGGCTATTTGACTAGCTTTGCAAGTCAATACAAGAAAGTCTGTGTAATGTTTTTCATACATTGTTTGAGGTTTCTCAAATCCGATCCAAGTGAGTCCTCCAACGATTTGTACAGAAACTAAACACAGACAAATAAATATTTGAGATTTCGGACTTGTGTAACTTGGTCTCTTAACCATTGCTTTAACTCCCCTGTTGAAGATCCGATAAATACGATTTGTTTTTATAAGCACTGATGCATAAATCAAGCATAAAGATATGCCTAGAATAAACCTTTTTATTGTACAAATTATGATTGTCGGCTTAGCAAGGAGAATAAATGTTGTTCCATATGATAAAAGTATTCCACAGAGAAGAACAAAGCAGAGCTCCCTCCCAGACGCCATTATAAGCGGCGTATTATTATATTTGATAAAAACATAAAACACATATCCGGAGGCAAATATTCCAAGAGTTGAAACTGACACTGGAAGAAGAACCCAAAGCGAATCCCATGTCAGATGCATGACAGGAAGTGGAATGCACAAAGTTAGGTTTTTATTCGGGGTGTATCCATCCGGACAATCCTGGCAGGTGTATTCGTCTTTTAACATTTGATGTTCCCTGCAGCGGATACAGACCCAGCAACATGTATCACTCTCGACAGTATTGTTCTTGATATGACCAAAAGGACACTCTTCGCTACACACTGATCTCGGTGGCTTGTCTGATCCGCTCCGAAATTTCATTGTGTCGTTGAATATTATCAATCTATAAAATAGTATAATTAAATTGATGAATGATTTACAACATGCATGTAGTCAAAGACAATGCAATTATGAATATTTTTTATTCTAACAATTAATCTTCAAACAGGTTTTAAAAATGCATAAAGCATATTGCCAATTTGTCTCCCAGCAAACCATCTTACTTCCGTATCTGTAGATAGTATTATTAACTAACGATAACATTTTTTAAAGAAATAATTTCCCTTGGGCCTTGATGTTCTTATTCTTTTCTTTATATGTTTATACAAATAATATGTGCTGAAGATTTATGACGAGAACATGAGCGCTACATATCATCCAGGGGGTGACGCATGTGCAGAAAGTGGAGTATGTCTAGTTAAAGCAAAGTATAACTTTAAGGCACATTATGCTTCAGATATATTTTATTCTTGCGTATGAAATATCAAATATGTATTATATAATTTTTAAGGTGGACTTGCAGCATGCTTGATGCTAAACAACTGCATAAAATAGCCCTGTGGTAATGTGTTGTTAAGGTAACAAAATGTAAAAAAGTAGTATTTAACTTTCATACAAAATACTAATTCACTATAATTATACCTATTGTCACTATAACCATACTGACTGTCATCAGACCTAAAGAAGCAAACAAAAGTTTATGGCAATTGAGTAGTTTTGGCAACTGTAACAAGGGTTTTGAGAGAAAAAAAGATAGTATTTCTCTGAGGCATAATGGGCCTTTAAAGGGATGAAAAATTCGTGTAGTTTCGGAAAAAGGCAAGTAAGAATTTAAAAAAAGAATTGCCATGCTATGTTATAGGTGACCTAATAATAGAATATGAAAACATTTCAAGTATTAACATTTTTAAGATATATTACTTAAACCATATTATGAGACAAACCTGTCTGTCCATTCTCCAATTGTAACATAGTCATAAGATCCATCATCGATCTGTTGGTATTGGAAAATATCATAATTTCCTAGACCGTCGCCTTTTTTGTCAAACTGAACAATATCACCACCAATACCTGGAGTTAATAATGACAAAAAATTTTGTTTATGCCGATAACCATTTACCTGATAGTTCAAATTAATATCTCAAGAGCAACAAAGCAGATAACAAATGCAGATTTGTGAAAATCGCGTGCAAAACATGATTTACAAATGTACACATGTATACACCTCTACTAAACAAGAAAGGACATTATGAAAAATATTAATTGACGAAAAATAAGGCAGAATAAGTAAACATACGAAAGTTGAAGGAGGATGAATGAATTAAATAAAGTCATTGCTCGCCCATCTATTTACATAAATTTATTTGAACTTATAGTAGAATTTTTTACAAATCCAGCAACTGAAAACATATCTTATTTATATTAATATATAAATCTTGAACTACTGTTTCATGAAGCAAAAGGAAACCTCTGTATTTTATCTTAGACGATAGAACAGCGTTTCGTATTTTATGATCACATACCTATAAAAGATACATTTCGTATTTTACTTAGCACATCTTCGCCGTTAAGAAAGGTTCTGATGATACATTCATGAAACCTTCCGGGACAACGAGTTTCTAGAAGAGCATGTAACGCATGCGCTAAAGCATACACAGAATCTATCACAAATTGCACGTAGCCTTCTTGTTCATAGTGTTCCCGATTGAAAGCTACAATATCCTCATGACCTGAAATTGAATGACAAAATGAAAATGACAAATATACTAAACAAAAGTGCAAGTAATGTATTTTTCAAATTAAATTTTTACATATAGATTTATATGATAATTTGTTTAACAGATCCCATTTAATAATGGCTTTATCTTCGAGTATATGCGTGTGCATTGTGCTTGTACTGTTTCAAATATATAGCAAGTCAAAATCTGTCAGGGGCTTCGCGACCTCGAAGTATCATTTGCAATTACGTTTGAATCTAGTCAACACACATGGACTCTTTTATACAAGGACATTTAGAAATAGATTACGATAGACCGTTCCCGCTAAAAAATATTCATGAAGAGGCCTCTAAGAGTACCCTTCACCAACAATGTTTGAATGTTTCAATATGGACATCTGCGGATGTTTCTAAATTCATGTTTTTCCATTTATTGTGTTTAAATGTTCGATTCTGCTTGAGCCGGTGCTAGGGGGGCGTGGGCGGTAATTTGCACTTTCCAGTACCGTCCATGAACAGGCTCAATCAAACCGAGCCTTTTTCATTTTACAATTTTGCCGTGTTAGGCTTTCTTTAAGGATTCTGTTTTTCTCTAATATTTTGATATTGTCCTAGTGCTACAAAACGAAACAAATAAACAAACGGATTAAAAATTTTGATGTACAATTTTCGCAATAATATATTGACATATCTTAATTAACTTCATGTAGTTTTTTATATATGAAGGTAAAAACTTACCAGTACAAATGGTGGTGTTTACTTTTTGTTTTATGCTGCATTCAAATATAGATTCCCAGTACTCAAGAAACCATGGGTTCTTTTGCGCATGCGTTAGATCAAGCTTCAGAAAATAGTCATCAAATTCTAAAATAACAAACAGATATATCACCAAATTGTATTAATGAGTGTGTACAGTATTGCATTTTTTAAAACCATTTTGAGTGGAGCAATAGTGCGGTGCAAATGAAAAGATTAAAACAAAATCAAAATTTAAAATCAATTCTTTATCTGCTGTATATAAAGACATCTTGCCAATATCTTTGTGAAAAAACAGTTTAGCGTGTGTTGCACTTGTTAGTTATTACACGTAGTGCATTTTAAACTTCCATTTTAATAAAACTTATTCATTAAATAAATTATAATTTCATAACTGTTGTTTTTACCTAACAGTATATTGGTATGCCCTTTTGGACTTGCATTAATAACACATTTGATAGCAACCAAGGACAAAAAAGTATATTTGTATCGTAGTTTCGTTTAAATCTATTGTCTAATGCAATGTTGTTATCTTCTGAGCATCACCTTGAACATACTTGGCTTTTAATCTTTAAGCACTTGCCTTTTATTACCATTCTTTTTGGAAGTAAACTAACGGTTCCTTCTGCCAATATTTCTTGACCATAAACAGGATGTATTTTGGCTCCCCAGCTGTCACTAGCTAGAAATGTCAATTCGGTCGTTTTGTTCAATCGTTTAAGTGATGCCAGCAGATTTCGACAATTGTCTTCGTTGACGAACATGACTACAGCGCGAGCTTTGTGAATTGAGAGTAGGTCGCTGACTATCTTATCAAATTCGATGTTGGTTGCCAGACGTGAAATTTTGAGTGATCTTGCGACACATATTCCTGAAAAGGTAAGATTATTCACACTAACAACATACTTCTGACATAAGATCGTTATAATAACTGCTTAATATTATCTAACAACAAAACAACACAATGTTTTCTGCAACTATTTTTTTCTTTTATTACCGCTGTTGCGTTATGCTCCAGTTATTTCAGTCGAGTAGAGTAATATGATGATCGTCTTTCGCTCTCGTCTATTTCCTATTATGTTTAAACTATTTTTCCTTAGAACTTATAGATATAAAAGATAAACCATAAACCGCCGCTACTTCAAGCGTTTCAAAGACTTTGGAGACTTGATATAAAGGGCTTCATAGTCTAGTTGATTATGTTTCAGATTATATAAAAAAAATCCCGCGAAAACATGGAATTTTTACATTAAATTATGATGAAGTTATTTTATAAAGAAAGAATTTCTAACATATTGTTGGTAACAGCAAATCTCTCATTTCGAAATATATGGAGTATATAGGGCTTACAAAATTTTTAATAAATGAAAAGTACAGACCAAGTAAAATACATACAAACATATTCAGAAGCAGTTCTAGAAACTGTATCAGTTATATGAACGTGGTTGGTTTCTTTATCTTATGATAATTATTCATATCTTTTTTTTTCACTGAGATATTTTGCTTTGTAAATTGCGTTGTATTTAAAAATAGAATAGAGAAAAAAGTATGTCTCTTTAGAACGTCCCAAAAAACGGTACAATCGAATGTCTTGATATATAATAAACATTACAAGCAGGTATTTTACCATATGATTTTGCTTTTTCTTCGAAAGCACTGACACCTTTCTCGCCGTAATTCCCGTCATCTGCTAGAGTAATTACGTAATTCCATCCAAATTTAGCTGCTATTTCTACCATGGCTGTAGCTTGAAATGAGTCAGGAGGGACAACTCTTGAGAAATATTCAAATCTAGACTTGTCACTTAGATCTAAGCTGGTCGATGCATAACTGATTTGTGGAATCTGAAATAGAATATATTTTAAATATAAAATAGATATAATACTACTCGACTGAAGCTCAAGAACATATGCTTTTCTTTGTTACCCTGCTAGATTTGCCCTGCTCTGAATTTGGAAATGTCCATTTAAATTCAAAAAGATTTCGATTTTAAAGGACAGTGATTGTCTTACATTATAGAGCCTGGACAGACTGCATGGACAAGCTTGGTAAAGGTTTATAACTTTCGGTTCCAACAGGTTATTGCTTACTGGCCACTCACACATTATACTTTTACTTTCGCTATGCGAAGATACAATATGATTAAACGTTATTCATAAATACAATAGGGCATATTGGCATAATAAGCTAAATCGCTAATTCCGTGAAGGTGTGTGACTATTTTATCATGCAAATACACGTATTATAATTATTGTGCCATCTGTTTGGAAGTCAAGCCACTGATCTGAAAAGGATTGATTCGACATTTTAAGTATTGCAACTATAAGAGATCATAATTTCTAGATCAAAATTGAAAAATATTTTATGAACGTAAACGATATACAGTGTAACAGATTATTTTACATGTTTGTATCTATTCCGTTGTTCTTTTACATGTTTATATCTATTTTGTTGTCCACTAAAATGATTATATCTATCATGGATAACACACATGATACGAGCATAGTTATCAAAGGGAACACTGCCTTAGCGACAATTTATTGCCCGAGGTAAGAAGTTTTAAGAATTGCCTGTGACCGATATATGAACCCAATTCTAAATTATATCAATATTTGCATGAATTTTTGTACAAACTTTCATTTATATTTGTATCGTTATTAATTGCAAAAACCTTTTTCAATATACGCGAAGAAAATTTGAAATGAGTAAACGCATTAACTTTTTCAGCAAACTCATAAAGATTGTTTCATTAAACTTCTGACATTCCACCTCGTTGACCTAGTTTTCACACAAGCAAAATCAATTATGTCAACATAATTTCAAACTTGTTTAGGCTGCCGATTTTGCTCGGCAAATAAATCAAACTATTTTGTTAGCGTTTTCATTTTTGCAGAGCGTTTTATATAATTAAAGCAGGAGTACATCATATGATGATATAAATATTTATGTTTAAAATGTGATTATAAGCAGATTCCAAACGTCTTATATGTCGACTAGAAATTAATGTGAGTATCGCTTCACTCTCTGTGCTTGCGTATTAATTTTATGTTAAAATCTATTTACATTTGTGTCTAATTCTGTTTCTGAACATATCAGTTAAAAATGCAACATGCTTGTTATTATGGGGTATAATTGAATGGCATCAATTGGTCATCTGAACTCAATAATTTGATTCTCCTTGACAATTGTATTTATTGATAATTTGCCTTTTTCTTATAAAAAAAAGAGCTGTAATTTCAGAAGTATGTATATTCCGGTCAGTTTTGTAGATTAATACTTAAACGGTAGTACCTAAAGGTTTGCTTAAATTTGGAAGCATTTCGTTACAGTATGATCATTAAATTACTATATTCATATTTATGTATTGAATATAAACTTAAAAGAATCCTTAAATGCAACTACAATATGAAGAAGAGATATCAATTATATACATGTATATGACTTACATATATTTATTTGTATTTCTGGATCACAAATTTAAGGCAGGCAGCAGTTGATGAATGGATTACATTCTTTGTAATAAATTCTGGTAGAGATTTTGGAATGGTGATGACATGTTGATAATATAAAATAATCTCATGGGGCAAGTTTGTTGTTCAATCAAAGATGGCATTCACTTTTTCCTTATCTCTTTGTGATATTTGAACACCATGCAAGTCGTATGTAAAAGTATATGTTTACTTGTTTCTTAGTTTTTCTTTTGTTGCTGTCTTTGTAATTTTATTTTTTATGTATGTTTGCTTTCTAGTCCAGGTGTCAGCATAAAAGCGATATCGCGAACATCGAAGTATTTATCTTCTGGTATACAGCCAGAATTCCGTATTGGCTTATATAGGTTTAATTACGTTATTTATAATTTAAATAGGTTTAACTAACCGTTTTCCTGAAAAGTTATTAATGAAGTGTGATATTAAATTTGAGAAATCAAATCTAAAGGAACCAAAAGTCAAGGGCTTATTTGAATATATCATTATATAAAGGTAAACATTCGTGTCAGGGAATGTCTGTAATTAAGAAGAACATACAATCAAGCCTGAATTAATCAAACGTCCTTTAAATGGCAGTAGTGACAAATTGAAAAGTACGTAGAACAAGAAATAAAATCAATGCGAAAACATTGTTGTGTAAATTAAAAAGAATAAATGGTTTCTTAATATTAAACTATGAACTGTTAGGTGAAATAAACCCAGCACGCAATTTAAAGACATAGTGCATAATTTCAACTGCTTTACAGACTTCAAAATACAATTATTTTAATAAAATTATTTTAAAAAGACGTTTATTGTTTAAACATACTTTATTCAAACAAGTATACACATTTGCAATTAACAAATAAAAGTTTACAACGCAGAACCGTAAGCTGATGCTTATAAAGGTCTTATCCTAGTATGTATTTGCTAAAATTGAAAATGTGTCAATGTATGTACATGCATAATATGAATATGTTTGAAAGTACAAAGAGTATTTTTTTAATTAAAAAAATCTTTATGTTATATACATTTGATATGAGTATGTAGTTAATGGTAGGAGTGAAAAATATATGATGTAACAAAAAATGTTAATTATCAGAATAAAGATGTAAAGACGGAGTAAGACAGCAGAGAACGGAAAAAGATTCCAGACAGCAGTTACAGCATGTCATTGATGAAAAAGGAATAGCCTTCTTACAGAAATCGCCATGATTTAAGAAAAAACAGGGGAGCGGTTATTACGCAATGCATAATATGATAATTATTATTTTACCAATGCAATTTTAATGAACCTACAAACGGGTTTAACCAGCATGTAAAAATATTGTTTTTTTATGATGATCATATTTCTTTGAAGATACATTAAAGCCATTAAATTATTCAAAAACAATGTCAACTTCGTGTGTTTGCTAAGAATAGATTCAAGATTTAAAAAACACATTTTCGGAATGGTTTAATTCCACTAAAAAATATGTTGATACATTTACGACAGTCATTTATATATATAACTACATGGAACACACATTTTGATCAAGTATCATCTGCGTTTGCAACATTTAGATCTTCACGAATTCCACTAGATTCATCAATTATTAATACGTGACAGGCAGTAAATACTCCGTCCGATTAATTGATTCTATGCCAATAACCGCAGTAAACCAATTACCTTTGCAAAACCTTAATTGTTTATTGATACCTGGTGTGAAATATCTTCCTTTTTCACTTTAAACTCGAGAGATATTTTTAGTCATTCGAATTTTATTTGAATTATGATAGTAATGTGACATGTTTTTGAATTGTATGTGAATTATGAAACAAAGAAGTTAAAATATGGATAATAAAATTTAATAATTGTTGTTATGTTGTTGTTTTCTTTATATGTCACACATCTATTTTTTGGTTGAATAACATAGGGGGCATAGTTTGATTTTACATGCTAACTTGTATTGATAGTCTATCAATATATTCAGTAACATCATAATAACAATTCTCAATTCTTGTATTTCTTTAAAAATCGTTTTAACCAGCTTGAGATAATAAAAAACGAATTCATCCAAATATAAAAAATAATAAATCATTTTTTTATTATGTTATTTTATATTAAACGAATTGGTAGGTGTCAATATACTGAAGTACTTAAGGTAACAAGACCTTCTTAATATATTGTTTAACAAAGCTCTTATGGTGTGACGCAATTGATTGCTTCTTCTCTGATTTGTATATAAGAAGTTTTAATATCCGGTCTTACAATAAAGATCTGTACTTTGGAGTGTTATGATTTCTGATTCTAGAGAAAGCTTCTAGTTTCTTGTCCGCCTCATACGCCATTTTGATCAGACAAAGATTTAGGTTAACGAAGATAAGAATTTTGTCAATTTGAGGTAAGAAAGTAAATGAAGCTATTTTTATAGGTTAAATTGACATTTTCAAGGACTTCTCTAAGAGTATATTGTAGCATTGTAGAAGTAAAGTAAGGAAAGATAGACCGATAATGTTTTGCTGAATGTGTTTGCGGTTCTTAAAGTACACAATATGTAATCTTAAAAAACAAGCACCCCTGTGTATGTTGTTTTTACCTCATAAAATTTACTACTAAAATCAACAATGCTTCTGAGTAACTTGTAGTTTAACAAACGAACTATAGCATAAATTGCAAGTTATGTAGGCATATTAATATATTTGTATTTTTTTCCTTTCTCATAATTCCGCCGTTCCATTGTATTTAGTTTCTCGTTTAGGGCCATGCGTTTTTTTTTATATGAAGACCACACGCCGCGTTTCAACCTGTCACATTGAAGGTGGATACATGATAACCGCCGTATGAACACATCATTGGGTTTGTTGGGTTTGTTTTTATTCAAATTTTCACCTTTTCATGTGAGTCGGTGCCAAGGTGTGTTGGACGGTAGCTTGCACTTTCAAGTACCGTCCATATACAAACTCAATCAAAACGAAGCTGCAGCATTCAAATTTTTCAGTTTTTGACGTTCTTTAAAGATTCGTTTTCTATTCTCCTTTTTTTTTTCTATAGCACTTCTATTTTTACAACAGTCCCTGAAGAAGCAATGTGTACCTAGACAAGTAAATAACTTTATGATGCATATATTATGACAAATATAACATTTCATTTGTTTTGAAGTTGTACATTCATAGCCATGGACAAATTGTTCTGTCAATACAGAAAATCAAACAGGCAATATCATAAACAATACATAACAGAAATAGAGACATGAAATGTTTGTACCCGGTAGAATTTTCATTAAGAAATATATTATACAAATTCGTTTTTGAAAATAAGCTGTATCATTTCAAGTACTAGTATCTTAACTAGCGTTTTAAATAATAAGGAATGTTAATAAAAACAACAAGTTTTGAAAGTTTTGTGTTGCATTATTTTTTCTTTCTCTTAAACTTCAATAAAATGTGTGATGTTTTATATCCAACAACACAGTTCTGATTGAAGTAACAAATAAAAGTTTCCCATGTATTACTTAAAACACAATATTTGTTAAAAGTATCACAATCATACAAAAATGTTTCTCTAGATTTGATAAATGAAACACTTAAACACTTTGACTAGAGGTATTTATGAAAACAATCTTAGATAGGACTGATAAGATTTTAAGCAAATTCAAAATGCTTTGTTTAAAAAGATTAAATTAAAATGGGAAAAGTATACAGTAGATTTGTCGGGTATATATCTTTTTTCTTTCATCAAATGAAAAGCAGAACCATACTTCTGAAAATGTGTCAAAGTAAAATAGTTTAATAATCATTTATGCACAATGCGTTAACCGGAGAATAGATAATACATGTAATAGTTACCTGCATTCCAGTTACCGCACTGTCTTTTGGGGATAAACAAAAAAAAGCATGCTAGCTGATTGACTACATTTTTTCCGGGGTTACTTTATTATGACGACAGGAAAAAGATAATGTTGGGAAATGTTTTAAGATGCTCGTACATATGATCATTTATTTTGGTGTTTTATATTGTGACGACATAATTTTGTTTTATTTTTGCCTATGGCACAAAAGAGAAAGAAAATAAAAACACTTGGCAATCAGATTTATACATAATGTGCATAGACATGGTAAAGATAAACAACATGTTTGAATATATTACACATCATCAAAAACCAACACAGTTACTATTATATTCATAGCTGAGTGTGTGTATGTACTTAATGACATCTTCATGTATTTTTGCAGACTTTAAACATTGAGGTGATGCAGCTTCCATGAATGATTAAATGAAACCATATCTGCGATTTAGAACTTTTTCAATTCTATTTGTTTTTATTGCCCTCCAGGAATTTTCCGTTTCCAAATTATTTTAGATTATTATTTTCCAAACGAGATAATAAGTCTTAGAGATGAATTGATGTTCTAGAATTTACATGTATGTCTATTACTTCGATAATACAAATTAAGGCATGATTGAACTTTCAGAATTAAGCAAGCGCAAAAGTTCTAAGGAAGCCATTATTCTAAGCCATTGAAACATTAAAAAATTATGTGTGATAACAGTTAACTGTATTTGAAATTTTAAAAAAAGTGCTTGGATTTTAATTTAAAATATAAATCGTGCTTCACTTGTCTACTGAACATAGTTTGTTTTCAAAATACGGACTTAAGTATCACCATACTCTATGAATCACAAAAAAAAATGCGGAGAAAAAAAAGTCTGAATTATATAGAGAATTAAAATGACGTAGTGGATTTATTCTATCTTTAATTATCATAATTATCATAACTAAAAAGTAATATTATTCAGGTTAGTGTTACGTTACACTAGTTATGTCAATTTCATCGAACTGGTTTTAGTCAGTGCACGTAAAAACAATACTTTTGCAAATAACAGTTTTCTAAGTAAATGATCAAATTGTCTTTGGTTATTTGTTTTTTTTCCAAAATTGAATGTGGATATTATCTAGAAAAAGTGCAGAAATAGATCAGATGATTGTAAATGCAATAATCAATGAAGTTTATAGCCTCTCTATTTATATATCATGCTGCACATACATAAACATGTTGGCGACGAAACTTCTCATTAAACATCCAAATTACAACATTATCTTCTAATGAATCTTTAATGTTACTCTCAGTTTCATTTCTTTTGCTATTACAAAGTAATTGTATCTTGTCCTTTTCAAAGTATTTTGGGACTTTTATTGTGACAAAATAAAATTTACAAAGATATTTGTGGAAAACAGGTAACAAGAAAAAAACAGCTATTAGATATTTTTATTTTAATTCTAGGAAAACTCTCTCCTCTTAATGTTTTGATGGTATTATATAAAATTTTGTACTTCAAAAGATCAAACTCCAGTTGTTCTGTTAATATTATGTGAGTGATTATAAAACATATTTCAATGACAAAAGTAAGTCAATTTATACTGTCCAAAAAGATCAAACGCAAGCCAATTGTATCAAACCATCAAGTCACTCAATAACAGATGTCTGAATCTAAAGACATATTTTAAAAGAACGATATTGTCTCGTCTATTTCTGCTCAAATCGACGTTAGTACCAGCTTTTCTCATGTTTTAATATCTCCTGGACAGGATAATTCACACACTTTTTATATCATGACAAAAATGGCAACATATACCGTGGGCTTGCAGCAAAACTATTGTAAATTATATCACGTAAATAAAACATTACGTTAATTTCGCACCAAGCTTAGATCTACCAATTTTCTTTCTTTCAAACCTTTGATGACATAACATAAATGAATCATAATTACATCAGTTGAACGGCCTTTTATTTACTCGCCTCGGTGAATATGGCGACAAAAAGAGAGACAGGCATCCTGTAAAACAGATTTTCATATAAATCTCGTTAAGGTCGAGTGAATGCCTTCATCCACGCATTGAATAAATCGGAAAATTATGCAATTCAAATTGTACAAGAATATCCAATATCAATTGATAAATTGCAAGATCGTTTTGATGATCCATAATGCTCTTTTTAAGAAATGATTCACGTATTTTGAGCGTATTAGAATTTCGTAACGGTAAACTTCTTTATCATGTGACAATTGTTAAATATTTTAAAAAGAGTGCAACCTATTTAGTGCTTAGTTTTAGAACAGCATATAGAGACAAATGACTGTTTCAAATTCAATTCGACCTAAAACGTGACACAATATCAGTCGAAAAGGACTTAAAAATCAAAAGACCAACACTTATATCATTTCATCTGGTACAAATGCGACCTTTTTCTATTTTAAGCTGCACGGTTTACTCACCGCTGTAGCTCGGATCCAGAGGCTTTCTATTTTCCTTATGTCAGGAAGCCATCCAGCTAGCTTTCAGACCAAACAAAAATATAAAAAATAACATACTCTTGGATAACATTCTAGAACATGTAAAAGTCAATTACAACTCTTTTTGAGGCACAACATTTAGTTCAATTACAATAATGTTTCTTTCAATTGTTCAAGAACTGTTTATTTGCTGATATATAACGGTAAGTCTTATCGTAGCTATAAGATCTTTCCATGTTTCTTTACTTGTTTTATCAAGATTAATGTCACATGTACAAACATCATTCTGTAAAGATCAATATACACATTAATAGCTGGTTAAAACCGTGTATCAATTATCCTAAGTTGTACATTATGCTTATATTACACGATTATTAAATTATGTCATCGGCACTTTCTAACTGTGCATTAATTTTGACAAGAGTTATCAATGATATAAAATCAATATGCAATGAAAGCTTCCAATGTTATATACATGTATTAAGTACATGTACAGTGCAATTAAATGCTTTGTAAAAAGATAGTTTGATGCTTTGTCTATCTAGCGTGTTTGTTTATCACTTTAAATTTATGTAAAAAAGAAACACATATACATTGCTTTGAATATATCACATTTTATTTATGATTTAACTTTCATTGTTTTTTGTCTTTTTTGTCTCTGACTACTGATTAATAAACGTATTTAAACATTAATCATATTTCTAACCCAAATTTATTTCTAACATCTTTGATTAATACCATTTAATGGACTGCTACCTGCAGATTCTTCATTTCCGTGCATATTGTATCCTTTTCCGTAGCAGAAAGCAAATTGCATGCAATCCATCAATTCAATCTGATTTCATTAAGTCTGTTTATATATTTACGGAAACGGTTCTATAATTTTATATGATGAGTTTATTAAAGGTTTAGAGAGACAGGAGTCTTGTCACGCAAGACGAGTCCGTAAAGCACTATCAAGAAAGCATCGTTGCCCCTATGCCTGAAACGTTTTATCGGAGATATTTTAATTTAATATAAAGACGTTCAATTATGGATATAAAACTTTATATAAAATGTCAATATATTTCATATTATACAAAATGTACTTATCTGAGAGGTTAGTTAGATAACAAAATAATAAAAATGACTATACTCATTACAAGTATGATGGAGTGCAAGCTATCAAAGTATGCGTTACGTGTTGCTGTAACATATACGTATCTGTATGTACCAATTAATCCTTGCATACGTGTTGTTACTATTTTTGACCATAACACAATCAGCAAACTCATCTTTACGCTTGCAGAGTACATATCAAAGCAGTAAATGAAGCAAAGCCTGCTCGCTTGTTATAAAATATAAATAATGACTTATTTGTATTTGATAACACAAACTAATTCTTATGATTTTATTCACGAAGATAAGAGTCTTTTTAAATATTTTACACTTGAATTCTTTAATACGCTAACGTATAGTAATTTTATCTTAAAAATAACAATATATTCATTCATTTGTTTTTTCAATAAGCATTAACAGTTTGATGTTTATTAATATATTCCTGACTGCCTGATAAATAGGTATATATCTTATTATTTCACGCGAACAATAATTTCACAAACACATTTTATATAGGTTTTATTTTTACATCGTTAAATAAAACAAATTTGTAGTAAAAAAGGGCTCGTTGAGATTCAGGAATGAGAGTAAAAAAGGCAAATTTGTGTTTTAATAATCAGGGCTGGGAATCAAAACTGCGTCGTATCCTACAAAATGTAAACAAACGCCGCCATCTTGGAACGAAAAATGTATGTTTTTGTTAATAACTCTTTTTGTTGGAAATGACTGAAAACCAGATATATGTATTAACACGCTACACTATTTTCCGCTTCGTTCGGTATATTGTGCTTAGACAACTATTTTGTAAAACAAAAGTTATAGCGAACTTGCAACTCGAAGCGGAGCAGAATTTTTATGAAATTGTGTGGATACGACGCAGTTCATATTGCTTTATCTATCGTTTCTTCTTCAAATCAATTATATATTTGTTTCAGAGTTCACCATAAACTTCAAAACATAATTTTGCATCATTTACTAAATTTCCATTAAAAAGAGATGTTTATTTTCCAAGAAAATAATGATTTTTACGAAATGATACGACGCAGTTGAAAATAAAATATGATACGACGCAGTTGTATTTTCATTGCAGGCTGCATATTGGTTTTAAACTATTTAAATTATGTGCTAGGTATGCTAATAACGTCCAACAACATTTCTTGTTTACAACTTAAGTCAAAAGCAGAGGTCACTCATTGGTTCCATAAAAATGGAAATGTAATACAATTCTATTAAGGCTGCATTTAAGTACCTATCATATTAAGCATCTACAAATTCCGAAAAACTGTATCAAATGCAATATACATTGTGCAATAAACACGTGATCGCACACCCATATGACAACGTGTTCCAGTGTTGCCTTAGCATGCTTCTAAAATTGTTCCCGTGAGTTCGAAATGGGAGTGATTACTACTTTTGATACAAAATTCAATATTCCAGTGTAACCTCTCCTGAACCCTGTACTAGTATTAATCAGGAATGACCTTTTTTAAAAAAAAAGAAAAAGAGAGAAAGAATTACAAATTTTGAAAAGGTCTCTTGCTATCGGAAGAGAGCTATGCGCAAATTGCATGCCTACCTTTGTTACTTGTAATGAGCAATAATTTCCGTCAATTCCGTTATTACTTATGTCTTTTACGTGCCGATTTTATTGTATTCATTTTCTTAATAATCGGTGAGAACAGATGACCTTTATTATTTAAAACTGAAACATTAAATTTTTAAAATTATATTATAAATGGTTAAGCTACAATATATTTTTGCAAGTAGGTTATGCGTTCCGTTTAGTCATTTTATGTTCAGCGCCGCGGAACTTTACCTCTGATTTTGTCGTATTGCATTTCTTTATCGCCGATGAGGAAAGGTCTACGGAATGTATTTTCTATATTTGCACTTAAGTATCATTCTTCTCCATTAAAAACTTTAAATTTTCAAAATCGTGTTACATATGATACAACTACAGATTATTTTGTAAAGAAGGTGTCCGTTTTGCAAAGGTATTTTACGCTGTGCACCGATAAATTTGATACAGATATAGGCAGACATGATCTTTCAACAGGATTAAAGAAGTTTTCACAATATTGAACAGAAAATTAAGGTCAGATTATCGCATCGAATTTTCAACAGACTAGAGCTCTACATGGCATCTTAACATACCTTCATACTAAAATGTGATTTTTATTTGATAATGAATTGCCTGAAAACTTAAACAAAGGTTTTCAGAAAATGACTTCACAGAGGATTACCCCCTGTTTACATTGAAAATTTCTCTGCTAGTCATACCGAAATAAGAAATTTAAATGTTATTCTCTTTATAATTAATTCAAATATTTATAATCTTATAACTTCACGCCAGAAGTTATTAAAAAAGCTGCTTATTTGTACAGCTGACGTTAACAAATTTTGTTGAAAAAACAAATCAGACAGGTGTGTCCGACCGTGGCCGAGCTGTTTATGTTTACTGAATTCAAATCACTTGACCTGAACTGCTATGAATTCAAAAACCACCACGGACTTTTTATTCTTTCGTGTGGAAAACCTATGAAGCTAGTTTCAAAATGTCGATGGTTCTCTGCAGGTGCAACATTTTGCCTGAAATAATGCACAAAAGCGCACCTGAGGTCCTCGCCCCTAATAAAGCTAATGTGTAGAGTGAAAGTTTGAAAACAAACCACAAAAAAGCAGCCATTACCCAGAATTTGCAGAACCACAGTTAACTTAGAGCGTAGCTAGCCAACATGAATTCAAGTTAATAGATTTCTATATTTTTTTTGCGAAAAAAATTAGGGATAATATTGAACCGACAGGAAAATATAAAAAAATATTTCAGATATTATGATCAATTAGGTAACATGTTTAACTGAAAAGTAGCTTCCGCAATATAAACTTTCAAATTAAATGTTATATTGGACATGACACAATGTATTCTAAATAATCAAAAGCAACAGAACATTGCTATACACCGCAAATGATCTGGGTTTTTTTTATCTAGCGCAAGTGATTATTCCATAAAATAGAAATATTTTGCCAGAATTATCTCTGTTGAAAAGACTGCCAAAAATACAACTGCGTCGTATCATATTTTATTTTCAACTGCGTCGTATCATTTCGTAAAAATCATTATTTTCTAAGAAAATAAACATCTCTTATTAATGAAATTTTAGTAAATGATGCAAAATTATATTTCGAAGTTTATGATGAACTCTGAAACAAATATATAATTGATTTGAAGGAAAAAAACGATAGATAAAGCAATATGAACTGCGTCGTATCCACACATTTTCATAAAAATTCTGCCCCGCTTCGAGATGCAAGTTCGCTATAACTTTTGTTTTACAAAATAGTTGTGCAAGCAACATATACCGAACGAAGCGGAAAATAGTGTAGCGTGTTAATACATATATCTGGTTTTCAGTCATTTCCAACAAAAGAAGTTATAAACAAAAACATACGTTTTTCGTTCCAAGATGGCGGCGTTTGTTTACATTTTGTAGGATACGACGCAGTTTTGATTCCCAGCCCTGATAATGGCTAAAGGGCACGTTAGATGCATATTATCCGAGGAAGGCAGCATTGAATGTTAAATAAATAGTAAAAGTAACAAAATGTACACAAAGCGTTATTTTGCCTTACATACACAATAACTTTACTGATTGCCAAAATGTAATAGAAGCAAAACATATCTCTAAATAGTAATAAAAACATTTTGCAAAATATAAATTTAATCATTTTTAGGCTGAATGTGCCTTTTTTGGCATGAAACAAAAACAACCACTGGTACATTTCCCTTATTAGTGTAAGAAAAACTAATGGACACATTACCCGAGATGTTCAACCATTATAATTATTATTAATTCATAATGTATAACATTATATTCCTTGTCGTTTTTTCATTATAATGAGACTGTTACTCTAATTAGCAAGGACCTTGGATTGAGATTTAGCTACCTCAAAATGCAGTATTTTCCAGAAAAGTAAGATATATCATTTCATTCTGATTTTAAACCGTATTGCACTAATGATATGTGTCAATGTTGGGGGTTTAAAATGGAATTTTCCGCCCCAAAGGGGGGGCCCCTCCCCTGGGGTGGTAACCGGGGCTTCCCAAGTAACCCCCCATGGGTGGGTTCCCGATGACGGATATCCGATCCGAACGAAAATTTGTTTTGCTTTATTCTCCAAAATTTTTTCATATCTAAAAGGGTTTCACCAAAAATTAGAAAATTTTGTTCTTTTGAAAAAAAAATTTTCTTTTTCCGCCCTTTAAAAATTTAGCGTAATGATTTTAATAAAACGGGGGGTTTGGGACGTTATCATGAAATTTTTTCCCTTCTAAATGTCCCGAATTGACGTAAAATTTTAAAAACGGGGTTTTCATTAAATAAAATGCGAAATAAAGTTCCCGTAGGGCACGCAACTATCTGGAAACCCCCATCCCGATAAAATTTTCCCGGAAATGGGTAAAACTCACGACAAAGCCAGTCTGCTATGCAAGAAATGAAGTTCTAGCGAGCTCCTTTCTATTCTGACCAGATCAGTGTGGCCCATTAAAGGCATTTCTAAGCTTTAAATCCAATTTTCTGTCTTTGGTAGATTATGAAACTGTAAAAGAACACTCATAATAGGTTTTAAGAAATAAAATACATTATTATTTGTTTTGTCGGCTTCATATTTCTGTAAGAAAATTGGAAGCCCTTCATGCAAGCTTTAAAATGTAACTGATAACACGATGTTTATAATCAATAACGAGCTACGTAATATGTAATATGATAAACCATTTAGATACGTTTCATCTGTACAATAAATCTCTCACTAGATTAACAAATTTTAACCTAAGTATGTATTTTTTCTATCTTTCGATCTGTATGTACTTTGGCAATTCAATTCCGTTTTATGTAAGCTTTGCGTATGATGAGAAGCTCCCCAGATGATTTCCCATAAACGATTAACGCTAATAACTTAATGCTTAACAAGTGGTCAATTACGCTAACTAAAGGATAATTAAAGGAGGTTTGAATGCATCTGTGGAAAAGACAACACCCCTCCAGATTTTACAATGTGACTTCAGTTGTTGCATTATTTTCACGTTTTAACAATCACAAACGCATTTTCTAGATCCACAAAGATTATATGATATAATAGTTAAATACTAGGTTACCCAATATTGAAAAAAAAAGTAGCGTGAATCCTGTTTTTATTGAGCATGTTCGCGGAGAGCAGATTGCTAATGTAAGCTTTAGTCCTTGCCACATGTACGTTACCCCATTAGCAAAAATCACAGTATTGTTATAATTATACGAAATCCATGATTGCCAAGATGCACAAGAAAAAAATCTTCTAAAAAATACCAAAACCAACACCAGAACCAAACCAAACCAACAAAGAACAAACAAACAAACAAAAACGCAAACAAAAAACAACAACAACAAACATACAAATAATAATTTAATATCTTTGAGTATTGTTTATAACATTTTAGTTAACTAAGGTTACAGTATGTGAAAACTGCACTTGTTTTTTCTTAATATTTTACCTCTGTATATTATTTTCAAATAAAAAAGAAAAGTTATAACAGTAAAAACGACTATCGATACTAAATTTCTTTGGAAACGCGTTGTGTGAGTTGGTTCTATAATGATTATTACTTTCATAATATTTATCTTGTTTATTTAGTAGGTTATGTTTTGATTTACCGATGGAGAAACCTTAATTTTGTTCCTCACAGCCGCCGAATAACTTGGCAGGATAATGAACATCAAGGCCCAATAAGTACATATTTTAGAAATACACATGTACCTAAATTAGCAAATGCAATAAGTAAGACACCATGTACCCTAAGACGTAACGTACAACCTTAACAAGATACGCAATTATAGCATAAAACACGTTTGGAAATTTCCAATTTTAACAATATTGAAAAGAAAATGCAAGTGTTTTTTGTTTGTTTGATGTTGTTTTTGTTGTTTCTAAAATAAGACAATCATGATGTGGTATATATTTACTATGTTCAAAACATTTTTATGTGTGTCTTTTGTGCACATTTTCGTAATAATTGACATATTCACGTTTATTATAAGAATCTTACACTGGCTGCCGGTAATTGTTTACGGCGGTAACGAGGCTCTGCCGAGTTTCCGCTAAACAGTTACATGAGAGCTAGATATTCCCATCTTTACCGACATCCAGTGTTTGTTTCTTTTTCTTGCATATTACATATCAATTATTTTCAGAACAGAAATTACGAAAATAACTGATAAATAACTGATATTCTTATTACGTACTTTTTTCTTATAGAAGCGTATGAAACTACAATTTCATTCATAACGACAAAATGACGTCATCCTAAGAACGCATTCATTCATTAAAGGGGCGCGGCAATGACGTTATTTAAAGCACGCGACTTGTCTTAGATTTAAAATGTAACCATTTTATTGCCTTGTATTTTAAGTAAATGCATAGGCCTAACGTTTCAGAAGAACGACAACCAAAAAATAAAAATATCGGTTCATTATGAAAGGAAATAATAATACTTCATAGAATATCCAACGAAGTGCATTGTACGATGTATTTAAAATCAGTTTTATATTCCTAGCTGAGGTTACTATTATTCTGGTACAGTTTTATGCCTGAATTATGATATATTTGAATATGAAACGGTAATATCTAGATAATATTCAAGATATTACTCGTAAACTAACCGGGCAATGCCATCTGTTATTTGACACAGGAGACCGGCTTTATTCATGTGCTTCATAAATATTCATATCTGCAAGTACATTAAAACTGATAACTTTTAAACATAGAAACTGATTCAGTCTGTATGAAATATTGTTACATGAAAACAAATAAACCATCTGAAATCAAAGTTCGTATATTTTAGCTAAAATGGTAAAATGAAATATTGTGTTTATCATGTAACTGTATTATATGTAAATGCATCAATTTTGTAAATATGTTACGATGCTGTAGTTTTGGTATAAATCTAATAAGATATATATTCTGTTCTGTTCGGTTCCCTGTAAGCCGAGAAATATTTATTTGTTTGTATCTTAATGAAAGTCATTCTAAAAGTAGGAGAACTAAAAAATAGAAATAATGTTGGGAAAAATTCTTTAAAGAGGAAGGCGCATGCGCGAACACATTGCTTAATCTGAAGAATAAAATGCAGTTTTACATTTCATTTTTTATGCATTTCATATGCGTTATACATATTGACAACTTTGTGAAATCGTTAACAACTCATGATTCTCTAAATATTTCATCATTATTATTTATTTACCATACGTCTTTTATCATACGTACCATAATCAGAGCAACTAAATAACCTCTTCAAATGTTCTCCTTCAATACTCCTCTTCGTATGAAATCATATATACGATAATAACCTCTTAGATAACGTAGCATAAAGCGATAAGTGTTGACAGCTTAGTATTACAAAAGTGGTCAATTTAGCTTAAGTATGGATAATTATATCAGATAGTGCATTTAGCTGTATATTTCCCGAATGAACTACTTTGAAAACGAACGGAAGGTGGGTTACGTTTTTTACTTGAGTACGAAATAATAACTTACAACTTGGGCTAGAAATGTTACAATTTTCTAAAACTTTTGTTATATTTTGACAGCTCCGTTGAAAGAACTACCAAAAATATCTCTTCTCGGTAAGTTTCTCATGATATCAATTCCATGGATTCATATAAAATCATATCTTATTTTCTCAACGATAGTATTAAATTGATCATCAAAATACTAATGTTTTTTTTATTATAGTCGTGATTTGATTTGATTTATTCTTCAAACTCACACTGGTTAAACTGTTGTGTTTGGTATTTATATACTCTCAACGAACTGGGGACAGATAACTATACAGTTATGGGAATAGTTTGAATATTATATTATTCAATCCAGACGACTATTTTCGATATCCTATACTTATATTTGTACAATAACCGGTTAATGCAACATATTATCATACATTAGACGCAAGAGACAGGCCACATTTACAAGAATGTTTCCCGATTAAGGATTCAATCCCAGACTTTGTTACTTTCCGATTCAGACTGCTTGAAATTAAAAATCATCTCTGATCTTTGAACACTCACAATATTGACTACTTTAAATACAAATATTATATGGTCTTTGAACGCACAGGGTATTGGATTCTCTTCATTGTATAACTTAAACTCTTAGAACACCCACAATATTGACTACAAAAGGTAAAGTTTTAACACAACATATGATTTTTGAACACTCAGGGTATAGACTTCTCTTCATTATAGAAAAAACATGTTATTGACTTCTATTCTTTGTTAAATAAATGCTTGATCTTTGAACACCTAAAATATTGACTACTTTTGATAAACACATGACACATGTTATGTTGGAACACTGAGAGTATTGACTTATCTTCTTTCTTTTTAGAAAAAAACTTGATATTTGAACACTGTGAACACACGGGTATTCACAGGTATTAACTACAGTTAACTAAAGGAGGCCCATTATCTAAACATTATCAAATTCATTTTTGCTATTTCTAAAGAAGTAAAATATTTTGTTTCTGAGGCATAATGTGCCTTTTATACTTAATTTTTAGTCACTCATATTATTGACTACTGTAATTATTCTTTACAAAACTAACTTTTGATCTTCAATGCATGTATTGACTGACTTTTCTTCGCAAAATTTATATCTCCGGGTTTTGAAAAGTAGAACCGATGGCGCATGTTTGTTATGATAGAGAAATTTCTTTACAAAGTTAATGCCTGAAAAATCCGTAAATCATTTATTTAAACACTTGATAATTCCTAACCTAAAAAAAAACCTTTTTTTTAAATTCCAATGGAAAATTGAGGAAAAAAACGTACTTCATCTATAAATATCTTAATCAAAGTCTTTCTCGAGTTATTTGTCAAAAAGTTAAAATTATATCAAAAGATCACAGCTACTCAAACTATAATGTTAATGTGGCTGCAATAAGCTTTCTTGATATGACGCGGGCTGGAAATAGTTTCTTGAGATTAATGTTCAATTCGATATAACTCTAGAACAATAACTTCTGTGAAAAAATTAAAACAATAGCTCACTCCGTTTTTCCATAAAATCATTTTAATTGTGAAAAATGAAAAGAGTAGCATACAGCATAAGGTTACGATTTTCAATTAATAGTTGAGTATAATATATATTTATCTTTGGCATATCTTTCAGTTTTATGTGTCCAAGCGGATCTGTCAGAAATTCAAATCTCATGATATTAGGTTTGAGTTCCTTTAAAAATATGTATAATTATAGTTACTTTTTTGTTACTGTAGGCACATTTTACAATCTAGAATATTGAACAGATGTTTTATTGCGATACGTTGACGACGTTAATAGCTTTCGTTAATTGATTACCTGGGAAAAGCATCGATGTTCATTTACTTCCTAACTAGGATGAAGCTGAATCAATAAAAGTCCATTTGCAATATACTTAAATATAATCAATTTCTCTGTCTTTTCCCATGAAACTGTCAATACTTATATTATATTCCCTCGTGATTTGTTTTCATTAATTTAGCACTTTGATATAAAATGATAGTTGCATATATATATGAGGACTAGTCTATGATTGAAAATATCACAGTTAAATGTCATAATCTTATTTTTAGCATCAATTTATATCGCGCGTCTGTCCTAAAATATAGATAAAACTATTGCAATGCTTTTAAAACACATTATTTTGTTTATGATGTATGTACGAGAGAAGCGGGTCATCTAATATCAAAAGTGCATAAAGAGAAATATTTTAAAGGTTTGTTGATATCTTCCATTTTCTGACATTTTGATACTCTTATAATTCTTAAGCATTCGTGAGAGAAAGAAAAAAGACTTAAAATATGACAATGCGTTTGTTATTATTATTAAGACGAATGTATTTATCATAAAAACTGTTATAATAGTAAAATAAAAAAAACACACATTTAATGTAATGTTTTGTTATCTATCTTATGTACATCTGGATATACGGTATAGCTCACATTTAATTTGAAAAATTTGGCAGTGATTTTTACGTTATTAAATTCTTATGACGTCATAGGCACCGTGCAGATAATTGGTTAATGCCTCACAAATCTTATTTGAAAGCGTAAAAGCGTAAAACTTTTAAGCGTGTCTTTTGCGGCTCATTTCAATTCCGTAATGATTGCGTGTATACATGCGTAAATAATCACTTGCGTGAAGTTTAAAGTAAGGATTCGATAGAACGGATAATTTGTTATGTCTTTGGAGAACGTGCTTGCACTGTTTCTAAACTGAAAGTGTATTTTTGTTTTCTCATTTCACTGCATAATTACAAAAAATTAAAAATCAGATGCGCTGAGTGTTTATTTTAAATTGCGTAATTATGTACATATTAACTCCCTATCGTTATTTCAGAAAACAACGTAGTGCAAGCATGCATTCCGATTTGAGAAGAAATCTATAAAAGTTTGTCTAAAATGAACAATGCATTTTTTTCAATTTGTAATATTATTTTAGTAAATATTTTAAAATGCATATTCCAATGTGGGTAAAAATGTTTTTAAATACGTAGGAATAGTAAGGTATACGTTACTATCATCGATCTTTGGCCAAAGTTCTATCCCCTGAAGATGTCGAAGGCGGTAGGGCCCCAACATTTGATGACATCTTGGATTCATGACAAATCATAACTGTTGTATAAACGTGTATTCTTACATGAATTGATATGATCAGTGTTCTGACTGAAAGACAATGACCTGATAAAATCACATACCTTTAAATATAAGTTTGTCTAGTGGATGCGATGCCTACTTTGCAATAAAATAGTTTTGGTATCTAGCTTGGCAGAATATATTTGAATTATCCTCATAAATGTTACACGGGTAGAGTAGAGTAGAGTAGAGTAGAGTAGAGTACAGTACAGTACAGTACAGTACAGTACAGTACAGTACAGAACAGAACAGAACAGTACAGAACAGTACAGTACGGAACAGAACAGGACAGTACAGTACAGTAGAGTACAGTATTATTTTATTTAAAGGTTATATTTGTAACAACAGCCATTACCATTACCATGTAAATGAAAACCTATGCGGATATCAAATAGCAAAGAGTTACATTCTTTACCAGATACTCAAGCGCAAATAAAAAATACAACTAGAAACAATTTTTTTTTTTATTTTAAATCAATATAGAATTGAGAATGGGAACAGCGATATTTAACTGTTTATTTTCTATTTGAGATAATGAAGCTGTTAACATTTTAAACTCTAGAAAAAAGAAGCAAATGTTGATCTTAGTTGAAAGATTAACGAACATAAATACAAAGTAATGAAAGAGTGTTATATATCATTCAGTTATTATATACTTAAAGTTACAAGTAATAAACCAATCCTTTATAAAAGATAC
This sequence comes from Ruditapes philippinarum, assembly GCF_026571515.1. Taxonomy (NCBI): domain Eukaryota; kingdom Metazoa; phylum Mollusca; class Bivalvia; order Venerida; family Veneridae; genus Ruditapes; species Ruditapes philippinarum. The sequence goes on from NW_026854090.1 coordinate 142,081, forward strand.
AGTCATATAAATTTAATTCAACAAACAAGTTGCTGTTGAAACATTCAGTTTTGTATATCAAAAGTGCATTTACTCTTAGAACTACATTAATTTACTAAAAATTAATTGTAGTTCAAGATAATTGATATGAAATGTAAATATTTCACTGTGACATTATGCATATTGGAAATTGTAACTTGTATATATTTGTATATGTGATGATGTACTAATTGAACAAGTCTTGAATAGAATTGTTGTTCTATTCTGTTCTGTAATTATCCTAAAACAACTGCGTTATTGTGCGAATGCAGTTATTGAAGTCATGAAAAATCAAGGTGATTTTTTTTTCTTGATAACGGACAAATTCAACATTTAAAATACGATTGGGAATGAAACTAAAGTGATGACAAATCACAACTATTTTTTTTTTCTCTAAATGTACGGGTAATTGACTAATGCTCGTTATTTCAATTTGCAACTTTAATTTCATTTTCGCACAAAGCTATCTCTTAAGGCGTTGAAATTTAATCTTTTGATTTCACGCTTTAATCTTCCTTTCATTTATCCTATAATACCAACGAAAGATATATCTTTTTATCCAAAGAAACTTTTGCAAATGTGTTTATGCTTATGGCACTTTAAAATAATTTATATATTTTCACCTCTTGGTGTTGTATTATGCAGCAATTTATTGCCACTCTACCCGTCACTTCACACGGTAAAAAGTACAGAATCATTTAATCACTGCTTTTGTTTCTCATTGCATGAGGCAATTGACGAATGTTTTGCACTTTGTTTTATTCTGATTAAAGTAAATATTGTTCCTGCTGGTACTTAGGTCCTGAGTTAACCGCAAACCGCAAAGTAATCAAGGGCATATATTTCTTTGATCTACAGATGTTTATAAAATCTGCGGGGTATTTTAATATAATTATAAAACACGTTTGAGAGATGGCACGAAGGAGATGTAATTAAAAGATAAGTTCTTCCTCTGCTTTGTAAAGATGAGTTTGATACGGGACGAGACATATTTTTGCATTATATAATAATTGATGGCGTCAATGACGCTGTTAACCTTTTCCATGATACATGTTTTGCAATGGTATAGCATTTCTGATGAATTATTTTTTCAAGGATCATCTGAAATATGTCAGGATTATTGGAATACTTAGACTGAGATGAGTCCGGTCACACCTTACAGACCGAAGCTGCTGGTACAGCTAGCTCCGGACCGGCGCCATGGGAAAATGATTTGTTACATAGGCGATAATATTTTACTTGTTCACTCGATTTTGTGAACAAAATTTAAACACATGAAATTATAGTGTAATTGTCTTAAGTAAGTTAAGTTATGAAATAAAATGATCATATCTTTAATATAACCACGCAAGAGGGGTTATATTAGCACCGTCTTGATATCTTCACATAGGTTATGGAAAGACATAAACTTGTATTGAAGTAAGCAACTTAATGCTTAAAAACGCCACCACAGTTGAACAAATTTCGTTTCATGGTTAAAACATTTAAAACTTATCCAATTTATATGTAATGTGCGTGTTTTTGAGATTGTGTATTATTCACAATAAATTTACAATCATTCCCTGTACATTGAATCATTTCGTGTTTGTATAAAAAAGAAATGTATCATTTCAAGTATATATATTTCTTCCTTTGTATAAACAGGAAATGTATTATTTCAAAACACTTTTTTGACACAGTCAAATAAAAAGCTTCTCATTCGGCGAAAAATATTTTGATTTAATAACATCTCCTAAATTGTGTGCTTCCCGTACGTCAAATATGACGTTGGAACGCTGGTGAAAGCTTCTGAAATATCCAAAGAAATGATAAGATCTGATTAATATTTCACAGCCCAGTAAAGAGTATATTTGGAATGGTGAACGATCACAGTGTCTGCATGGGCATTGATTTACCAGATAGAGCCAAAATCGCTCAAATAGGTGATAAATTACAGGCCGATTGATTTGCAGCAATCACGTGATAAAAAAACTAGACACTTCAGACAACGCAAAAAAGTAGTCCCATACGGTGATTTATTACAATTACATATATTGATGAATTATCATGACCACGGGGGCCTTTTTGACGATGATTAAGGAAAAAGACGTTATCAAAATGGAATTGCATTATATTTATAAAGAAATAGGCGCTGATTTTTTAGACTCTTGAAGGGTTCTTTTTCTATGGTTTCCGTTTTCTTTGTTCATTTTTATCCGTAACAATTTTTGAAAAGACTTAAAACGAACGTTTAATTTACAAAATGATTGTTTATAACTCTCAATTTCCGGCAAGCGAAAATGTTTATCATGCATTGTTTTCATGCTTAAAGCATCTGACGGGAATTTTCAATTCATATACATATTATGAAATGTTATAACTGTAATTAATCATAATCGGGCCATATAAAAGGATAATATATTATTTATTGCTAAATTTGTAGGTTATTTAGAATTAAAATCGTTATCTTGTGTACATAGAAGTATAGATTATATAACTTATGAATTATAGATCATTGTAAATGATATGTAATTAAATCTCGGAATTAAACACCAGTTGACGGTCAAAGAAACCGGATAAATCCGAACATACACATAGTATGAGATAACTGTTTCAAACCAGTTTATACAATTAATCCGTGAGATACAAAAAATTGGCCCCATCTGTTTAACATATACTGCTGTTAAAAGGAACATGATTTTACAAGTTTTAGATATTTATATAATTATATTTCACTGTTATGAACTGTCGTAAAACTCACGTCTCACCTAAATAAAACATGACAACTGTTACAGACAATTGTTCTGTATTTTTATAGTGTATAAATTAAAATCTAAAAAATTTTTCATTATTACATGAATAAAATTGTTTTTAATGACTGTACAAATGAAATTACTTGCAATATAGTCTAAAAAGTTAATATGTTAATAATACTTGTGAAACTCACATTGCAATTGAAGGACTGGTATTTGAAAACTGTTTATAGTGTTAATTCTACAAGATATGATGTTGGAACTTCAACTTGCGTCTGAAATAGTCATATATCTGTACATTTATTTCGCGTATTCTCCTTTTTATCAGGACAACAGGCAAACCTGTGAAAGAATTAAACCATCAATTGGAACCCTTTTCATATTTGGCATTCGTTTAGGCGGAGGGGATGTGGATTTCATTACATTTTGCGACTATATTTGATGTGCCTTTCATAATTATATTAATAATTTCGCATTTAATTTATACTACATGTGAGAATTTTTAGCGTGGGTATGCTGATTTTATAACTTTTCAAACATATTTCTCACCTTAAAAAGTCTGAGTATGTTGGCCACCATGATAGACACGGTGCTTGCAGCAGCACCTATGACTCCGGTCACCGGTTTAAGTCTCACATATTCCGGCGTCCGACCGTCTTTACACTTATAATCCGCTAGGTCTATGGTTGTCATTTGAGCTTTAATAAAATCCATGCATTGCTCGAGCGCGTACGTGTCAAAGCTGCACGTGTCTAAAATATGAACTCCTATTTTTAACCCAGGAAGTAAGGTCGGATCTTTGTTGATTCGATCAACGGCAAACAACATGGCCTCGAGTCGTTGTATCCCCTTTTCTCGTTTGATGTCGCCGCAGTTTTCACCTTGCTCTCTACCCTTTTCGTGCATAGGAAATAATCCCCCAAAAATAATATCCCCGTGTGTTTTTAATTTAGTCTCGTCCTTTGAATATGTATTGATGAACAAATGACACCCGATTACATAAATGTACATAAAATTACGGTAATATTCCATGTTTACTTATTCGCATAATCCGCAAAGAAAGTCACATTATATTATTACATCGCTAAATCTTAAAATATTTAAAAGGCTATTTAAAACGTAATCCTGTGGTATTATGCTTACTTCACATCTAATTTTCTAGTTGATATCTATTTTGTTATCCACAGTAATTACTTTGCTTCACAAGATGTTTTCAATTTAAGAGCACTTAAGCCGACCGCGCTTTAATCTCGCCTCTTTGGATACATCGTATATTGTAGTTAGCAGTGTTATTTCAACATTCTGCACCTTTCGAATTAAATCCCGTTTTAACGAATTAAGAACAATTTTGTTTCTTTGACATATGATACATTGTTAAGTTTAAAAAACAGTATAAAAGAATTAAATCTACATTTATCCGAGGAAAATAAATTACCGATATAAATAGTACAAGTCTAATGTTCATTTAAAAGTGATCATTCAAACTAGGCATATATGCTTCAATAGCAAATTTATCAATTTCAAATGATTCAGCGCACTCTTTCAAATCACAACCTATCTTTTCAGTACGAAACTCAATCAATAAAGCAATTATTTTTATAAGCTTCCTTCAGATTTGTTGCCACGAACTCATTTTCACTTCTTATGACCAGGCTTTTCAATTAAGTACCAATCAGCATCTATTCAGAACAACATATTTATTCAAAATGAGATCCTTTTAGATATAATTTGTCACCGCTTCCGGTATACTCGTTCAGCACTTCCGGTTGCAAGGTCAAACGCAGCAGACGACATAATAAGTGACTGCTAGTTACATGGTTTTTCTATATAGAATTAGTTTATCTTTTATCAAATAACGTACGATTTAGTTAATATTTAACTATGAGAAAATATTTTTCACAAATTCAATATAGCCGCGGTACGCTTCCATCGAACACATTTCTAAAAGAAATAAATTAAAAACAGTGATTTGTATCATTAATAAATAAACACCAATAATAAATAGAATACATCCGCGTTAAGTCTCACATACAATTTTAAATAATATGTGACTTTTTTTTCTTTCTCAGAGTAAAAAGTTTCCTGGAAGATAAAATCACATTTTACAATCTGTTTAATGAATTCCTACGCGTAATAAAATGAATATTATTGTTCCAGACTTAACCGCCCAATATATTCCTGAAACAGATCAAACTGTCATCAATGTGTCCAATAGGTAACATTTAGCACTTCCAATCCAAGGAAGTTCAGTTGCAAAGTGCGACGCTAGATGAAATTCTGCGGATCGATTGGTTATCGAAGTTACCGTTCGTCTAAGATACAGAAAGAGTCGCAGAAATAATAACTGATTTTGTGTGTCGCTAAAAATCCGAAAAGTTTCAGCAAATTTCCCTAGATGTATTTTTGCATCGCCTTAATTGGAAAAATCTCATTACCATATCCCCAGGTTTAATTTAAAGCAAGAGTTATTAGGGACTGATCAATTGCGCATACTTCTCCATATGTTTCTCTCTGGAGTATAGACACTGGCTCCCCGCGTCAGACTTTTGAGCGTCTCTTTATGTAATAAATGTATTGTTTGCATAATATATACTCTTATATTTTCAAACACAGGTGAAACAGAAAATGAGGAAATGGTGAAATATTCTAAAAAGGCATTGTGAAAAAAAAACTCTGTCATACATGTAGGACTAGAAAAACAAATACAATTACTCGATGTATTCCGCTTAGATTTCACAGCTTTATATAAACAACATCAATAATATTGAAATAAATAAATAAATAAATAAATAAATAAATAAATAGAAATAATTTTCAAAATTATTAAAAAGTAATGACTAGAAAGAAATACTAATTGTTGATAAAGAAAACTTATCTACCCCCTCCCCCCAAAAAAAATAAATAAATAAAAAAATAAAAAAAAATGTACGTAACTTTTATACATCACTTCAATCTACAATACTTACATTTACTTTATCATCTACCTCCAAAAAAGGCTTGTAATTATATCTAATATACATGCTCTAGATCGTTTACTAAAATACTATTAAATACAGGTTTGCCCATTCTGAAGAATAAACAAAAGTTTTCATTTCTGATACACTGTGTGCTTTTGATGTAATTATACAAAAAGGATGGAAGGTATGAAGGAAGGAAGGAAGGAAGGAAGGAAGGAAGGAAGGAAGGAAGGAAGGAAGGAAGGAAGGAAGGAAGGAAGGAAGGAAGGAAGGAAGGAAGGAAGGAAGGAAGGAAGGAAGGAAGGAAAAAGGGAAAAAAAGAGAAACGCCGGTGTTCTAAGAAAATTGATATATCCTATACATTTGAAAGTCTGTGCTGCATGTTAATTGTTAAAATCGTTGGAAAACGATGCTTATTTGCTTATAGCATACACGTTACCATCAAAAATACAATGTACACGCAAGAAAACGGAAGTGAGATTTTTAATCTCAACAGCTAGGAATCTGCCATGTCAGCTCGTTTTTGTTTTGTTTTTTTTTTTCCTCTAAAATAATTAAAAGCTATGACCTTTCTATGTGTTTAATGTTTTAGTATATTTATATCTTCTCTCTGTTCTTGTACAGACCACCAGTTTTATTTTAGTGGCGTGTCAACTGTTCCGAGACTACGGATCTATACCATTTGATAAAGAGACATTTATGGATATGCCGGCTTGTAAGATGTTCTTCCTACGTCTGTAGTGTCTGTCTTTGAATATAATTCTCATCATCGACTAAGTAATCGAAATACGAGAATTAGTGTATAATAGAAAAAGACGTCTTCTGAGACCTTAGGATAGATATAACGTAAAAGCATTACCAATGAATGAGGATATTATTTATCACGTGTTAACAAAAAGACGAACTAGATTTAACATGACATGAGTTTATCCCCGAACTCTTTAAAAGCCAAAGAAGCCCGAAAAAACAATTTTATTTTATATGTTAAATGTTTATTTTTATTTATTTATTTATTTTTTATATTAATTAATTAATTAATTAATTAATTTATATTTTATATTTTTTAATTATTTATTTATGTTGGTGTCCTGTTAAAATGCCAAAAGTTTCTCATTGACAATGTAGCAAAACAGTACTGTGTTGTTCTTATTTTTTATTTTTTATTCTAAATGCAGTTACATTTATTTAGGATTTTGACTGGAAATCAAAATACCACTTTGATAACAGTGTGCTGCCTGTGTCATTTTTTCATATTTAGAACTATTTTCATGTAGCTCACATGTTTTATCTATTTTTAAAACAACAACACATGTTTGCTACAGAAGGAAGCATTTGAACATTTCTGAGACAGAGCGTACCTTTAAAAGATCCTGTATGTTGTTATTAAGGTTGTATACCACATTTGATTGAAAATTTGACTAGTGAGCCATTGAATATGATGTGATATTCACCGACAGATGACATATTGACCGACGCGATAGACGAGTTTAATATGACTTTCTGTCGGTGAATATCACATCATATTCAATGGCTCACTGGTCAATAATTGTTTTATTATATAATTTGGCTAAGAAATAAAAAAAATCACAAAAATACATGTACAAGTTTTGCCTCGTTGAAGCGCGGGGAAAAAAGACGCATGTGTTAGGCGTGCAACGACTACGCGAACGCTGCGCATACAAAAATAATTTAAGTTTATACTCATCATTGTGGTGTAGCCTAAAAGTATAATAGTAAAGTAATGATATTTTAATCGAGAAATATGCCATAAAAACAAATTTGGACCAATGACATTGCAGCTTTTTTTTTTTAATGCGTTTATTTAAGGTCGCCGCCGGAAAGCCCATATGGGCGACCGTACACTCAAGTCGGGCCATCCTAGAGCGTCCCGCCGAGATTTTTTTCGTCGATTTTTTTCCAGCTTTATTGGTGGAGGAAGACCCCAGGTACCCCTCCGGGCATTATTTCAGGCACGAGCGGGCACCTGGGTAGAACCACCGACCTTCCGCAAGCCAGCTGGATGGCTTCCTCACATGAAAGAATCCAACCAGGGGGGGTCGAACCTACAATGGTGAGGGACCTGTGATCTCAAGTCAGCGACTTTAACCACTCGGCCACGGAGGCCCCAATAGACATTGCAGCTATATTTAGATCATATAATAAAGGTATATAATTATGCTTATAAAACAATTTTCAAACATCGAAGAATATGTAAAATATGTACTGTACTGTAAATATGTGTACATATTATATGTAATCATTAAAATATGCTTTCATTTCTTATTGAAACATTTGACTTAGACTTTATAGAAAATAAATTTTTTATTACCTCCCTTTATTTTTATGAAATGTTAAATTTAGTAATATCTTTATAAATAATGCTTTTCGGAACTTACAAAATTGATAAATCTTAATTTGAGCATAATATTTATGATATAACACCATAAAAATTGTGTTACAGGATCTTTAAATGAGCCGTGTCACGACAAAACCAACATAGTGGATTTGCGATCAGCATAGATCCAGACCAACCTGCGCTACCGCGCAATCTGATCAGGATCCATGCTGTTCGCTTACCAACTCTATTACAAGTGGAGAAACTGACAGCGAACAGCATGGATCCTGATCAGACTGCGCGGATGCGCAGGCTGCTCTGGATCCATGCTGGTCGCAAACGCACTATGTTGGTTTTGTCATGGCGCGGCTTAAAATATCTAAGCATTGTGTCAATGATATACCATTAAACAGCAGACTGAGACATATATTAAATTATTCTTGTAAAGCAAATACATTTGTATATATCTAATGAAGACATATAAGAACATACAAAAATGATGGTTTGTCCGAATTTGTCTCATTTTGTGAACAACTAAACATACGCACATAAATCTAATAACATAACCAAAGTTTATCAACATCTCGGTTTAAAAAAAAAAAAGAAAAAAAAAGGAAATAAGGAAATTTAATAACAATGAATTAAATTTGATAGTCCCTACATTTAAACCTACTCTCCGTAAAGTATACTGCTATAGATATATATCCCTTGAGACGTTTTTTCCATTTGGTATAAACGAATACAGTTACAGCATAACCTTTTTGAAACGTAAATGATACCATATTTAAGGTTAAAAACACTTTAAACTCTTAGAATCGACATTGTCCTTTCGCAACACAAAACTGATATATATCATATATAACTTACAGATCCAAAAACGCAATGTTTCATTATGTCTATTTTTTGAAGCGGTCATTACTTATTTCCTACTTATGTTATATTTATTGATATAAGAATTTAAAAATCCTTCTGCAATTGAATCATTGATTTTATCATAATCAGATATATCTGAATGTATTTGATAATTACTTCTTAGGGATTATCAATAAATATATATCGTCTGCTAATTGAGAAATAATAAACAACGCATATTATTTTGTCAGTGTCAACTTAATGGTTTTATATTATCAGGCCATACATTTTATCAATATAAATCTTTTTCAAGTCAAAAAGCTGATATTGAAACACTGCATGGTATTTAGTTATTAGGTAAATACATTGGATATAAAAAATGTGAATCAAAAGTTTATAGTAAAGAGAAAATGTCTTTGAAAGGAAGAGGTACATTTATACATTCCGCTTAATTATGGTGATGCTTGTCTTAATTTTGAAACGGGCTAAATATAAGCAATACTTAAAAAAAGAAGAATAAAGAAAAGAAAATTGTAGATCAAAATATACGAAAATTCGCGAGGGTGGTCGTTTGTTCCAGATTAATTATTTATAGTACATTTTAAAGAAAATGTATTTTTGTCCAAATTGGAATCTAACCACTGAGAAAAAGTTTTTGTTGGTTTTCTGTATAAATAGTTATCCTGTATTTCCAGTTACTAATTGGCCAATACATATAATATTAAGTAGTATTTAATCGAAAGTTCCATAATAGTATTACTCTTAAACAAAACATATTAAGCCGACAAGGTATTGAAACTTTCTACTTGCATTATGTATACAAAATATCTTACCGTTATAATGCATAGTGGAGTTAACATCAGATTACAGATCAAAGGATTGAAGAAAATCAGTGTGGACCACATACGCTTCTTTATCTGCTTTCTAGGGTACGTTTTTTCAGGTGCAAAATCGTTTGGAAAAGTACATCTTTATAGAATCAGGTTACTGTATATAAAGGATTATATAAATAAAGAAAAATAAATTGAATTATTGCGAATGTTTCTGTTCAGATGTCGTGTACTTGTTTCTGTGCACCTAGAACCGCCCGCTAGTTCAGAAAGGACAGTACCGGGCTTGTGATCAAGGGGTCGATTGTTCCATCCACTGGCGAGACTAAGTGTCTCCGTCTAATGGGCATATATGTCTCTCCCCACTGATTCAAAAATAATAATTCAGCCGCGTCACGACAAAACCAACATAGTGCGTTTGAGACCATCATGGATCCAGACCAGCCTGCGCATCCGCGCAGTCTGATCAGGGTCCATGCTGTTCGCTGTCAGTTTCTCTGGATCCATGCTGGTCGCAAACCCATTATGTTGGATTTGTCGTGACGCGGCTCATATAGTCAAGAAATTGGTGATTTCTCGTTAGTTAACTAGGAAAGTCGGTTAGATGGACTGAATGAACGGGATATGACGGAATATGTCATAAACAGGCGTTTTGGTTTACCGAACTAAGAAACACACAAAGTCTAAGTTATTTTTTATAGTAAAAGAAAATTATACCAATACAATGAAAAGAACGTTTGTCAAAATGTTGCTTAGAATTTATTTCACACTACGTCTGATAATCAGATTGTGTATTTGCAGATATTGCACGAATATTTGTACTATTTAAGTACTTCTTTCCAGTGTCTACATTCGCTTCATAAATCAACAGAGGTATATTTATACAAGTAATGACTATAACATTGACAGACGCATATTTATACAATAAATGACTATAGCATAGCAAAATTTTAGTTCCCCTAAACATTCATTAATTCCGTCAAAAATGATAATTTTAAAGTTTGCTCGTAAGCAAGCAGGCATACAGGAGCATACTCAAATCAGAATTATTTTCTACACTTACTTCAATTGTGTCTTTTACTACATTGACATCAACCATGTTAAAACAAAATTAGATACAGTTATGTAAATAAAGTTGCCATTGTCCTGCTAGCCTAAAACAAAGATTAATAGTATTTCATTAAACGTTTGTTATTTATTTCAAAAGTAAATAATATTTCCTAATGGATTTCCCATTGTTTTTAATTAATTTCCCATTGTTTTTTAACAATCATTTGCAACATGTATCTTTAGTTATCTTTAGATGCACGTTCTTTTATGCCGGACATGCAATAAACATCAATGAAAATGATATAATGCGTTGACTAATAGTATGATGAGAAGGAAACAATGCACAATACAGCTTAAAGGTCAATGGTTTATCTTAATTTAAATTGTCAAGTGGCAAAATGTATGATAATAAAATAATATTGTATTAAAGATTACGAAGGCAAAGTGCAACCAACAAATAATAAATAAATGGAAATTGAGTCACAAGGCTGAATATGCACAGTGAGTAATCTTTATTGTTTATTGAGTCTTAGGCAATTCAGTGAGTTTTAAATATTAAAGGTCACGGATTCTAGGACATTAAACTGAGATTTGATTTAATAAAAAGATATAAAAGAGATGATGCAGTTAAAAATTATACAGGAGCTAATAATACAAGTACACATAGATATATTTAAACCATAAATATTTTTCTGGTCCTTCATGATCACTGATTCCAACAATTTTAGTGTTGAAAATTGAGTACCGTTCAAGCCGGTGCTAGAGGGCGTGAGGGATGTTGCACTGTTTCATTATTCCTCATGCCCAGACTCAATCAAACCTAGTCTGCAATTTTCATGTAATTTTATACGATTATTTTCTTCAGAGGGATCACACTTTTCCAATTTTTTTATAAAGATGTTATATATTATTATATCTATAACAAACCGTGCGGCTTTAAAAATAAAATTTAAACACTTTAATTTACCGGATATTCAAATCAATCTACAAGTACAAGTGTATCACAGATGCCGCGCACCGTGATCCAAAATCACTTTTGTGTGAGTGGTTTTTGTTATTTTATTATTTAAAGGTCACAAAGAACACTTCTATGTAAATTTAACAACTTTAATAAATTGTTTAAGATAAAATGTCTAATACTCGACAGCTAACGCTCTCCATAATTTCAATTTTATGAAACAATAAATAAATTAAATATAAATAATCAGACAAAAATTGTTTCCACTTATTCAGAACAATGTCGACTTTGTTGTTGATGTTTTTTCTCTTTTTTTCCGCATTTAAGATAATAATAGTTATAATAAATATCAAGGAAATAAATACTTTATATTTCAATTAAACGGCTCACTTAACATATTTTACGCAATGCAAGGAAAATCTAATCAAACCTATTATAAGCCGCAGTACCTAATGATAACTTTCTACTTAATGTCGTCTTAGCCTTAATGTTACATAAGCAATGACGACACAGCCATAAAAGAGTTCTACATCGTAAAGGACAACGTCGAGATAGAACAAACCCTTGCGGAATCAATAAGCTTTACTAAGTTTAATTTAAATGAGATGTATAGTGAGAACAAGGGTAAAGTGTGAGAAATTCTAGACAATTTTATTCATCAATTGACGATAAAGGTTGATATTTATAAAGAAACATTATTATGTTTGTCCTGTATACGAGAAATTACAATCATATAAGTAGTCCAAACACATTCTTATCACCGGAGGCTTATTACTATCCAAATAGTTCCTCATCACTGAAAGCTTATAAGTAGTGCAAGTAAATCCTATTAACCGGGTATTTATAAGATGTCTAAATATCATAATCACTGGAAGTTTATAAGTAGTCCAAATACTTTCTAATCAATGGAATTTGATAAATAGTCCAAAAATTTCGTAATCATTGGAAGTTTATATGTGGTCAAAATACTTCCTAATCATCGGAAGTTAATAAGTAGTCCAAATACTTCTCAATCAGTGGAACTTGATAAGTAGTCAAAATACTTCGTAATCATCGGAAGTTAATATGCGGTCAAAATACTTCCTAATCACCGGAAGTTAATAAGTAGTCAAAATACTTCTTAATCAGTGGAAGTTGATAAGTAGTCCAAATACTTCATTAGCACCGGAAGGTACACCAGCTAACTTGTTAGAAAATAAAATGAAAACAGAATATATGCTGTATATTTTTAAATAGTTTGATCTTAAAGTACGAGTTACGAGTTATTCTATTTTACGAATGATTCAATGTCAATATATTTGTTAATTATAAGTAAATAGCGTTATATATTTCTACTGTTCAATATTATATGTTTATAAATAAGTGATTTGATATTGACCCTGTTATTTGTCCTCGGGACAGTCGTATCGGCCTTCGGCTTAGAGCCAATATGACCGCCCTCGGACAGTTTGACAATTTTATGTATAATTTATATTACCGATTGTGTTACAAATTTACAACGTGTAGATTTCACGAAAACACAAAGTTTTCAGATGTTGGGAGCTCGCATGAATCACAGTAGACATTAGACAGTCTGACATTTTGTTGTACATGTACAATATAAGTAACAAAAGGAAGATTTTCCAAACAAACTGATAAGATGTAGTTATTTTTACAGTAGTTTTTTGTTATAATTAAAATATGTTAGAATTAAAATAAGAAGAAATATCCGAGGATAAAATGTGAAATATTATAAGTACAAATATTTATTTAATAAAATTGTCAATAAATAAGTGATTTGATATTGGCCCTGTTATTTGTCCTCGGTTCAGTCGTATTGGCCCTCGGCCAATATCAAATCACTTATTTATTAACATATAAAAAATAAACATTATTTTTTCTTTATATATATACGAGTAAACTTAAAAGGCAGTCTTGCTCAGGCAAAAAAGAATCATTCAAATGAACTAAGTCTTGAATTGCAAAGTGAAATCTAAATGCATTGGTTATATTTAACCAAACCGAGACTACATTCGCCATTTTGCGTGTTCTTTGGGGATTCTGCATTTTTCTTGTTTAATATATGAAAATATCAATAGTTAGAAAGGCAATTCAGTATTCTATTGACTGGTTATACCAATAATTGAATAATTATAGCGTATAAATTAGGACCATATAGACACACTAATTGTGTATAAATTCATTTGTATTCATTTCCATGAATGACGTGTATTGATTTTGAGAGATTTACCATCAACACAGTTCCGTTGCTAATGCAACAATTTCCATACAGTTAAAGTGTATTGTAGCTTGGGCGCTTCATCTAATACAATATAATAACCTTAAATGGGAAATCACCAAAGCTGTACAAATATAAAACGTTTAATAGAAAAAAGTATGAATATCTTCGACTAAAAGATTTTAATGTCTTTAATGTCGGAGACTGTGTACTATGACAACGATGCTCTGTCGTGTCAATTTTTGTACTATATTTACCACACTGTTATTATATTCTATCTTAATGTTCTCGTGTTATTTTGCTTTAGTCTCGTAAAGTAATATGTAATACTTTAAAAATAAAAATATTTTTCTCTGTGAACAACAGATGACTGTTTTACATAAACTTAGTTTCCCAGAAAAAAGATTACTATTTCCCAACGATGCGCCGAAATATATAAACATTGATTAATTACAATAATTGGGACAATAATTGAGACAGTATATCATTAATTTCATTTACAGCATCCTTCAATAACGGCTATTACAATGCAATTTGACCACATGAAGCATATTACTTTTATTTAAAAACCAAGACCAAAATCTTGATGTTGAATATAAATTGTAAGTATTGTTATTAAAATGTGAAAACCTTAAGGAAACCAATTAATACTAGACATACATTTAAAATTTGAAAATAATATGTTATTAATGAACAGGCTAAGTTAAACAAAACCTGCACAAGTTTTAATCTCGCCATGTTGCATAACCTTAAAATCCTGTCAAATTTAACTATTCTACATAAAACAGTTTGTACAAAATCTCGAGTTTTATGCCCATAATAGTAAAAGAGTTAAAACAGAACGGAGGATTATAAACGAGCATCCTGGGTTTATTGTATTGACCCCGTTTTCTGTACTTCTAAATCAGCACTAAGCTTTTAAATCAGAAGCACACTCTAGGAGGATTTGTCTATGCCGAACATAAAAGAAACAATTTATTGCTGTGATTACGAAACGTAATATCAGAGAGAGACTAAATAAACAAGGTAAAAAATATTCTAATTATAACCTACATTGCGAAATCGTATCATTGTAAAGCATTTTCCTTTTACAGGTTTAAATTTTAAAGTTTTATTAGTTATCCAGCAGTTAGTTCAGTAGTAAAAATTGCTTTAAGATTTTCTTTTGTTAGCTCTATAGGCCCTAAAAGTAAAATTAATTTGAATAAATTGGATAACATACTATCAAAGAATGCTACACAGTTTGGCAATCATACATTAATAAGATCAGTAGAAAACGATGTTTTAGGGGTTTTCTTTATTAGCCCTATTGACCCCTTAAAGAGGACAATTGAAATGATATGAGCAAATTAAAGTGTGACTGTCACACAAAATGCTAAAAACCAAATTTGAAGTTAATATGCCCAGCAGTTTCTGAGAAGGAGATGAATGTTGAAGCATGACGACAGACGCCGGACACCGGAACATCCTCTTTTGATACTAATACCTTCGGTTCTGTTGAACTAAAATCGAATTTACCTTTAATTTGATCCTACAAAGTTGTTTCCATCAAGAAGAATAAATTTATCAAGTCGTTTTTACACCCTTTAAACGCACCAGAGTACTTATCACCCGATATACCTTTAAATATACTTGTACAAGACACTGTCAACAGCACTCGGCGAAGAAAAAAAGAAATTCAAGAAGTTGACAAATGACCTTACCTGTGCCCTCTTTCCAGCCTTACTCAGTCAAATTTAAAGAGGGAAGCTTTGTCATTAATGAGATATATATTTTTTTCATATTTGATATATTTAGGACCTATAAGCATATCATGTAAGTAAAATAATCTCTTAAAACGTGAATTAATTAAACAAACTCCTTATTTTCATTATTATTAATCACTGACAAGAAGTAAAGGTCAATCGGAGATAAATGCACGCTATCTTTAAGAAAAAAAAACTGGTCTGGTTAATTTATATGTATATATCAGACTTATAAAAACTGCTCTTCCTTATAAGTTTAAATATTAGTATAATGTAATGTTAGACGTGCATTATATATTAATCCAATCCGATGAAGCAACGGATTATATGTCGCAAAGATAATGGTATAGTTCCAATTTCTAAATTTATTTATTTACTTCGATCGACAAAATAGGTAAACATGTACATTTACTTATATGCGATTAGAATAGTAAATTACGGTAAACTCCGAATATCTGTGAATTGCACGCACTTTCATTTACCATCATGAGTTCGAGCCTCAAGAGTTGTTTCATGTTATTAATATATGGGCTGATGATGTGTTACCTTTCATTGTGTATAATTATTGAACAGAGCAATGCTTAGTATCTTGTGAATAAACAATAAATAAAATATATACAATAAAATGAAATAATAAGAGAGAGAGCAGTGCTTAGTATCTTGTGAATAAACAATAAATAAAATATATACAACAAAATGAAATAATAAGAGAGATAATGATAAATATGATAAGTAAAACACTTATCAACAATAAGTATTAGTAAGGTAAACAATTTAGCATCTCCACCTACTACCGTACTCCAACAGTAAGGGGTACTTTTCAATAATAAGTACCTGTACAATTTTCTTTCTTCAATTACTTTTTCTTCGATGAATGTGCATGTAATATAATATCCTTGCTATTTACGTAGATGAATGGTGTAATTGTCCACAGTTCATCATTCTAGCTTATGAAATTCCTCCGGGGATTTAGTTTTTCCATTGTGATGATCATCAAGAGAACGTGCGCAATTAAAGCGTTCAAGATTGCATTAACAGTCATTAAACATCAAAGGCGTTATCAAAAGAAACTTTACTGAGTGGAATGAAAATAACAAAAGAAAACTAAAATCCAATAATCAATGAAAGCTAATAAGTGTATATAAGTGTAAGTCTATATTTCATTTTAGTATGCTGCGAGAGTATATAAGTTGGTTATAAGTCATAGATCAATTCATTACTCATTTACTATGTCTTCATGTTATTTTGCATTTTTTTCTTTGGTAAAAGTAATCGGTAATATATATCAACATGTCAAATATTATGTTCCTGTTTCAATAAGCATAAACATGTTTGCAACGAAGCAACGAAAAATATAATTATTGTATAATATTAGTACAACAATTAAGGCAATTGATTAATAATTTCATTTACAACCGCGCCCTCTATCAACTCGATCAATAACGGAAATTACTACATGTATGTGTTTTGAACAGCTAAAATTTGAATATCAAGAATGAAAATGTGATGTTAACAAAAGATGAAGAGTTTTTGTAATCAAATTTAGAAACTTTAAGGACATTAATTTAAACAAGTCTTTAAAAAAGTCATTAATAATCAGGCTTAAATAAATGGAAACTCAAAAATAATGTTTTATTTTCGCCATGTTAGATATCCTTAAAAAGCTTTCGAATTTAAGTGTTCTATATATAATCTGTATGCCCGTGGTACAAAAAGAGACAAAACAGAACAGAGGATTAAGAGCATCCTGGGTTTATTGTATTGACTCCGTTTTTTGTACTTCAAAATCAGCACTAAGCTTTTTAATTAGAAGTTCAACTTCGGAGGGTCTTATCTATGTCAAACATAAAATACACATTTTGTTGCTGTGATTACGAAACATATACTCAGTTTTGGCTAGTCCGTACAATACTGTGTACTAGTAGCTTATTTATACATCGTTGTGGTTGACAGTAGAAAATTGGAGCGAAAATTGCTTTTATATTATGCAAACAATAAGCGGGTAAAATAGGCAACGTGTAACCTGATGTATTAAGGGTCTGTAATTATTTCATCTTAGTATACAAATTATCTCAAAAACGTCTTTTACAGACTAAACTCCTTATTGGCATTATTTTCATTACTGACTCGATGCATTTCTTGAACTCAATCGGAGACAAGTGCATGTCATCTGTGAGAAACAGGTCTAGTGTATGTGCTGTATCAGATTTTTTTTAAATCTGAACTGCCTTATTAATTTAAAACATAAATAATGAGTTTATTTAATAAATGTGTACCCAGTAGTTTACAATAATAATCTAAATAGGTAAAGCGTTTAAAATAGTTAATTAGTAAAAACACTCTGAACATCTGGATGGTGAAGTTGGTTAAACAGATGAAATTATTAGCATAGCTAAACCCTAGCCAGTTATCTGATATTATTTCTTTTTTATTGATGTTGTGTTACCTTACTTTATTTATTTATCTATAAAAATGTACAGGCAATATTTTTGACCTGAGAAGTGCGTAAAGTGTCTTAAATAAATGATTTTTTTATAAGAAAAACATATCATAAAAAGATATGAACACTTAGCAGATTAAGTAAGATAAATCAATGAACATGTCTACCGACTGTGTTACGCCGAAAATGGTTACTTTTTGATAATTTGTAAAGTACCCGTCTGAACTGCGAATACTATACAATATATTTTTTCAATTACTGTTTACTTTTTTCGATGAATGTGCATGGAATATAATATCCCAGTTATTTACATAGATGAATTCTAGCTTATAAAAATCCTCCGCGAGTTTAGTGTTTCCATTGTGATGATCATCCACAGATCATCAAGAGAAAGTGCGCTCTTAAAGCGTTCGAGATTGCATTAACAGTCTTTAAGGCGATATCAAAAGAAACTTTACAATGTGGAATGAACATAACAAAATAAAATCAAAACCAATGAAATCATCTCATTATATAGTTATATTTCATTTAAGTATGCCGCGAGAGTATATAAGTTGGTTATAAGTCGTAGATCAATTCATTACTTATTTACTATGTTTTTATGTTATATTGTTTTTTTTCTTTGGTAAAAGTGATCGGTAATATATGTCAAACATGTAAACAAATTATGTACTTTTTCAAAAAACATAAACATGTTTTGCAACGATGCAACGAAATGTATAATTATTGCTTAATGTTGGTACACTAATCAAGACAATTGATTAATTTATTTGAATACCTAGAATGAAAATGTGATTTAAATAGAAGATAAGGAGATATTGTAATGACAAGTGGAAATCGATTAATACATGACTTAGAAAAAAATCATTAATGATCAGGCTTAATTAAAAAGAATCTCAAAAATAACTTTTTTAATGTTGTCATGTTGGATAACCTTTAGGATACCGAACTTAACTATTCTGCATAATAATCTGAAGAAAAATCTAGATATAATTAAATTTTGCCAATAAAAGTAAACGAATAAAAAAGGGGGTAGAGGATTATTAAGTGAACATCCTGGATTTTTTGTATTGACACCGTTTCTCTGTACTTCAAAACCAGCACTAAGGTTCTAAATAAGACGTACGATCTAACAGGATCTTATCTATGTCGAGCATAAAAGAAACATTTTATTGCTGTGATTACAAAGCGGATAATCAGAGAGAAACAAAGTAAACAAGAAAACATATTGAATTATAACATCGATACGAGAATCAGAAAGTATCATTTAAACATAGTATTTAAACGAGTTTACGTTTACAAGTTTAATTGGTTTAAACATATTTTTATTCAGATAATATATACATGTTAATAATTTACAATTTAAGCAGAAAGGAATTGGACCGAGAGCTACAATAGCTCATAGTAGTCCTATCCTTTAACAAAAGCAATATATTAACATAATACATGGCTTATCATAATTTTAATTAAACCCTATAAAGAAAAAAAAACGAAGAAACAATAAATAATTACAAATACATATATGTAATTGAAAGAAAATAATAAAGAGAAAGATGGAGAAAAGAGGAGTTTGCGGATGTTTCTATATCATTTGTCGTTTTGGTACATCATTCATGGAAAAAAAAACTTGTGTGAACACTCTGTTGTATGACAACTAGTATATTACTTATTAGAATCTTTTAGTATCTCTTATAAATTTATGAACAGCGGCGAAGATAGCAGTGTTGGAGTCCGCAGGTAAAGCAGGGTCTCCATAAAGAATAACATGCAAAGTTGGAGTGCAAAAGTTGGAAAGAGTGTTTAGTAGATTGGGACGTAGATGTACATATTTTGGACAAATAAAGAAGAAATGATAGGAATTTTCAACCATCCCACAATCACACAATGGAGACTCGGCAATATTCTTATCAAATAAATCAGATGCAAGAGAGCTACAATTCGTTCGAAGTCTGGTATGCATTATTTGGTCTCTTCGCTCACCATAGTAGAAGAAGTTCGGTATATTTGATACTTCACTTTTAAGACTGCGCTTAAAAGCGGCAAGCGTAGGTGCATTCTGGGTTTGAACTGGAAGGGCGTTGAAGTCTCTTATTACAGATGGTAGAAAGGATTTATAGTAAAAATCTGTGCGTGATCGAATGGTCTGTATGTCTTGGGCATTCCTTAAGGGATATCGATGTTCGGAGCCAACAGAAGAAGGGACAAGATCAGAGAGATAGTCTGGAGTGAGATTATTTTTCATTTTGTAAAATAGGATAAGTTTGTGATTGTATCTCCTTTTTTCTAAAGTTTCCCAGCCAATTTCAGACATAAGATTGTCAATAGAGACGAGTTTGGTTGTTCCTGTCACTATTCTTGCGGCTTCATGTTGAATTAGTTCTAGTTCCGTTTTTTCTAATTTGATACAGTTATCAAATAAGACATCGCCGTATTCAAGGATAGGTCTAATAAATGAAAGGTAGACGATCTCAAGAGACTTCCGGTCAAGTATGAATTTAAGTTTTTTCATTATATTTATTCTTTTCCAGGCTTTAGTTTTAGTGTAATCAAGATGTGCCGACCAGCGAAGATCATTTGAAAGAATTATACCTAGATGTTTATGATTATTTATTTCATTTATTGGTTGACCCTGCATAATAATGGACGGGTGAATTACTTATCTTGTTTTACGGGATATTAACATTGATTCAGATTTTGAAGGATTAAATTTGACTAACCATTTTTTTGACCACCTGTCCAAGTTTAATTATAAATTGTTTTAATGAATAGCATACAAACTGAAGTTAGACCTAGAAATGGAATATAATTTGAACATGTAAAAATAAATGTTATGAAACTGCAAGGATACAAATATATACCAAATTGTTACAGCATTTTGGTGCTGCAAAGCAGTTTCCATCAACACGAATACACTTACTTTATCAGATCGGATAATGCCTCAGACTATCCCTCTCTTGATATATCATAAGGACACTGATAGAATGCATTTCCAGCCGCACTTCGTAGTGTGAAACGACATTCATAAAGTTGTAACATGATCGTTGACTTCTGCTTTACCAGTTCATAAAATTCCTCCGGAGATTTAGTTTTGTTTTTCTGATATTATTATCAGCAATAGACATTCCGCAATTAAAGCGTTGAAGATTGTATTTACTGTCATTAAACATCAAAGAACCTAAAGAGTGGAATGAAAATAACAAACGACAAAAATGCAATAATCAATGAAAGCTTCTCACTCTATTTAACATTTCAATGAAGTGTGTTGCTAGAAATACGTCGGGTTTAAGTAATAGATAAAGTCATAAAATTATGTTGTTTGTTTGTGTGTGTGTGGGGGGGGGGGGCGTCTTTCTTATGTTATTCGGATAATTTCGGTTTCAATTTGAAATGATATGTGTTGCTTTCTTTGAGGATGATGACGTTTTGATTAAAAAGGAAAAAATAATGACAAAAAAATCCTCAGGGGTCAAAAATTCAAAACATTTACTAAAACTAATTTCTATCGTATCACATTTGTTATTCTTATACGTGCCATCATACGTAATTGTAAATGAACAAAATATTTTAGAAACCTTGTCATACAGGGAATATTCTACATCGGGAAATGAAAATGAAAATGCAGAAACAATGAAGATTATGGTTCTTGATTTAAAATGATTATTCATAAAAGCAAATGTTTCAAAGTAGTATTCAAGTAGAATTAAACTTTCATTTTTTTTTATAAAAAAATGCATTTGTCATTCCTTCACGCAAATGCATTGTTATTTTATATTTTATTAATGTTGATAAACTTTTATTTTCAAAAACATAATATCTGCTTTTTAATATTTTTTTACACGTTTTATATTTTATTAAATTAAATGTTGATAAACTTTTATTTTATCTGCTTTTCAATATTTTTTCACGATTTTTCTCAAAGTTCTATGACCGAAACAAAATAAATTATATAAATTTTCTCCCTGTCTTTAATTTACTCGCCTCAGAAGACAGGATAGTTAAATCAGAGACAGGAATCCTGTATTCCATATTTTCAAAATAAATATCGTTGAACAAATGCAGGAAATTATGCCAGTCAATATGTACAAGCATTGTATTTAGTATAAAAAAATTTAGGATTCGTAAATGTTTCAGAATTAAAGATAAAACAACTAAACATATTAAATTTTAAAGACTTTTATTAGATATAATATACAAAATAATTTGACTTTATATGGTAGTACTTTTAAGTTTGATTACTAATATGAAGGGGTGTATGTGTATAACATTGTTAACAAATTTTTTCTTTACAACAAAGACGAATGATGAACTGTGATCATTAATAAACATTTTCAATGGTAAATTAAAGATATTATTAATAACTTTGATGTTATAACATCCTGATTATTGTTTTTATTTAAATTAACAATCAACATCTTTTGACTACGCACAGAAAAGATATGTTACGTTTTAAACTCTACAAAATATTGAAAAACATAGAAATGATCAAACGTACTATAACAGTAATACGGAGTGCAGCTTTCCAAAAACAGTTAATACATTCTCTTATTCAAAATAAGAATTTCCAAGATTTCAATACACCTTTACAATGTCAGTATTTTACTAAAAACTAAGCATAGGTAAGATATAGTAATCTTTTTACTTATTACTTACGTCTTTTCAATGTTGAAATAAAGCCAAGCTTATGTCGTACAGTTTTCAACCATTATCTTAGTCATTAAAATATTCATGTATATTACTTAATTTACTTTCTATGTGAGAAAACAAGTGTGCATGTCATGGACTGACACTGTATTACACGTTTTTACTTTAGATTAATTTGACTATACTCAATTCAATCAATGTACAAAAAAAACAACAAATTATCTGCTTTTTTTCATAACGTACATTGTCCAGATGAATATCTCATAAAATTCTTCCAAGATTTGGATTTTTGTCAATAATTGTAAAAATCATCCTGACAAAGTGAGCGGTAAAGCAATAAAGATTGTAGGAAAATCTTAAAACATAAAAGGCGAAATCAGAGATCTTTATAGAGTGGAATCTAGATAAACAAGAAAAAGCAAAAGTCAATGACACTTTCCACTTTATATATCATTTGCTGCACGTAAACATGTTATCAAGAACATAAATCATGCAATTAAGCTATGGTTTGTAATCTTTTATAACTTCATTATATTTTTTTCTACTGACATCTACAGAATCAGGTAAGTGCAATTTTATGTCATATCGTCGCTCTAATGGAGGTCATCTTATAATACTTTAAGCAAAACACAACACTGAAATAAGATTCGACGCATGAAAGATTACATAACAGTTCGAAAAAACTAACGAAAATGGTCTACGGCTTAAACTATAAATTAAAACCATTGTGTATGGTACATTATTGGACTATTGAATTTTAAAACTTTTCATTCATTATAGAACTTTTTACAATACGATTTTTCCATAGTAACGAATGTTGCTTTTCGCCCAAACGCATTCTGCGTAGGGTAAAAATGCAATAACGGTAACTACAATTGTTCATAATTAAAGGCTGTAATAGGCGTGATTTTAAGTTATGTAATCCGGAAAACAGTAATTTAAATAGTTTAGAATTATGGTATAACTTAAAGCAGGAAGTACTTAAAACTTGATTTGTATCTATTACAGATATACGAAACTATAAGGGACTCATAGTTCATTAAAATAAGCGCAAACACAAAATTCCTCTTTTTAAGAGATCGTTAGACGACTTTTCCATCTAAAATTTTAACTGAAACTGCAGGGTGTTAAGGATTACATTTTATTACCCCTGTATTACATAATGTTGCACAATTTGTATTATACACTTCCTTTGAATAAGTGGACTGGCAATGCTGTAGTTGTCAAACAGATTGAGACGTGGCCGATTGTTTACTTCCAGCTAGTTTACAATATCATTCAACCGGGACGTTTTAATACCATGACATAGTTTATCACGTAAATGTACGAAAATTGTAATTTAAGTAACTTTTACATATACCAATCTCATCAATGTTTATTGATTTTGTGAAAGAACAAAAAGTGTGACGTGCACCTACATGTGTTATGAGGAACCGGATGATGACAAGTGTGTGATTTAACTACCCACTGCCCATCTTAATTTCTCAATATTTTGAAAGTTATGTTTATATATTTATGTGCTTTAAACATTTTCTGATCGGCATCAGTTGAATAAAGTATAAAATCAGGTAATCTAAAAACTTAAAATGCATTACCGGTATCACGTGTTCTAACATTTTCCAGAATAATAATTAACCTCGATTTCATATATTATTAAAATATCTTTAGTTTTTATATAAATTATTACAACAAAAATTATGCTGACCTCGTAATTTGCTTATGGATATATTTCCACATTTTTTACATCAATTTTAATTTCAATGTCAGGTCCGTGGTCGTAAGAGGGAATTCTTAATCTTTTCCATGCCCTTCTATGGCAGACGTGGCCACAAAGTTATAAAGGCATCTTAAATGTTTTTGTTAAAAGGTTTGTCATATAATTTTCTAATTTTAACTTTATCTAACTCGGAATTGTTTATGAACTTCTATTATACTTCAATGCAATATGATATGTTTATCAGCAAAAGCGTGCAAACATAAGTGGTGTTTTTCGTTTGGCAATTGACATATTTAAAGAAACTAAGCAATGCGATAGAAAGATGTGACAACTTATTAAGCAAGGTTTGTACTATTGTACTATATTTACCAGTGTAAAAGTTAAACGTTTTTAAAATGTGTGTATAATTTTGTAGGTTTGATGCCTTTGATGTTGAGTAAACGTGATATAAAATTATGATAATTAGAATATGTTTAGCTAGTTACGGAATGTATGGAAACAATTATATATTTTAGAAAAAAAACACCGGTATTAAAGGTAAGGATATTATCAAATTCAAAGAAAGCTCATTGCCATTCTTGTTAAAACGGACACGATAACTCAAACTAAACATGCAAATTAACTGTGTCTAAATGGTAGATCTCAAACAGCGTAATGACAAACATTTATTTTATTTATATGCAGAAAAGTAATCGCATGCCATCTACCGATACACAATGACTTCATGTCCGCTTTTAAAAAAATACCGTAACAATATATAGCAACGTATCTATTTTTAGCCTAAATTGTCGATTCTAAATGCATATTTTGAAGAGGAAAATGTTTTCAGAAATGTTTTCATGTTTTACTCCCAGACGCAATAAAAGCCACCCGCTTGCGAAATATCAAGTAGTGAATTAAAACTTGGAACGATATGTTTACATACTTAATAGGAAACAATTTCTATACTATACTAAACAATTACTGTTCTTATGGCTCGTCGTTATGTTACAACATTAATTAAATATATGCGTGACAATAGCAGTCCAATAAGGCATATCATGTTGTCACGAAAGAGTTTTATGTGAATCGGATGTTTTCTGTTTTCAACAGACAGATAAATATAATAAGATCTGGCTTGTTTTTTGTTTCACTCAGATGTGGGTCTATTATTCGTCATTGAACTGAATTGTATATCTTTTACATTCAAAACAGAATGAAAATTGACACGAATACATGTACTCTGCTCCAGTAGGAAAGTAGGAAAATGAAAGACAAAACAAGAATTGTTTTCAAAAAGAGTAATTGTTTCCTCTGTTTGACATAATTGTCAGTATTTTTCATCTTTTTTTCCATGTATGTGTATGAAAATTATTTTAAATTGGATTTTGAATCCACTGATAAACACTTCAGAGAGATTTGTATGTATAATTTTATTTAATATTTTTCCATGAAGTAGTTTAATCATTATTTATCTAAAATATGATTTTTGTAATAAGGTATTGATAATTTTTCAAGGTAGAATTATTTTGATTGGTGTACAATATTTGAATTTTAGATGTTCTGCTGAAGCAATATCAAATGTTTACGAATAAGTTATTTTATCTATCGGAGCAAAAACACAAAATGATGTGGTACACGTGATCAGCCTTGTTCTTCTATTAAGTATTGAAAGACGATCCTATTATTATTATTACTTGTTCTGGCTCAAGCGAAAACCCTTTCTTTATTTTCCTTTCTGATCATTCGGACATAACATTTTAAGCTATGTCTTTGCATTTTGAACATCATGCCTCTTCACTTGACCGCGGGGTGAGCGCCAGAGCTGTACTGCTTGACTACCAGGACTTCTACAAAGTGTGCGTGACGGCACTTTCCTTCTCTTTGCAACAACGCTGATGATAGTATAAACACATAAAATTAGATTAAATAAAGTTTAAAGGATGAATGAATTAAAAAAACTTTACTTTACCTGCTGGTTAAACATGTTTTTAGGATAGATACACATGTTTTAGTTAACAATATAAATTACAAAATTTAAAATATCCTTACAGAAAAGAACGTAGGATAAAGTCTGAAAAATTCAATTGAATTAGAAAAGTCAGAAAAAAATCGATTTTAATTTGAAGAAAACCACAAAAAAGACAAATGTGTATTTGATTGTTCTAAATAAACTAAATATACGTTCCATTTAGTATATCTAGAAAAAAAAACATAACTGATTTAATCAATAAAAAATCCTAAACCTTAATTTTAGCTCACGTTTCCATTTTCTAGCTTGTCTACTGTTTAAATGATGTTACACGTGCTTTTCTATTCCACAATAATAACATGATGTAACGTAATAGTAGTAAAGCATGTCATTTTTTATTTACGACCAAAGGAAATCATCATTCTACAATAACATATAATAAAGTTTCTGCTTCACTAAGTTTTGTTTTAAATTTTACAATTTAATTTAATTTGTCAGTAAATTTCAATCATCATCAAACACACCTATCATTTAAAAAAATCTATACATAAAATATTGATATCTTCGCTTTCAATTCAATTTTTCAGTAAGAAGCTAGTTTATGGCAGTGATGGTTCGACTACATTTCAAGATTTTAATTAAAAAATGTTTTTATTTGTTTCCACCAATGCACGTAAAATACAATCTTAACGTTAATAATGTGGGCAAGGGATTGATTTTTTCTCAGTTGATCTTTCATGTTTATGAAATTCCTCTGAGGTTTTTATTCTTCTTTTGTGTTGAATATCATTTGAAAATGTGCAATTAAAGCAACAATGATAGCAACGAAATTTTGAAACATTAAAAGAAAGATCAGAAACATTTTATATAGGGGAACTCAACGCAAATAACAAAGGAACTTTAAAATGCAATAATTAAATATTTTGCTTAATGTATAATTTTCCTGATTTATGCTGCAAGTACACATTCGTGTTCAATAACCACCAATCAAATCAGTAAAATATGTTTAATAAAATTTGTTTTGTCCTGTTTTTGCGGAATCCGGACAGTGTCATTTAATGTTATACGCTACACTTGGAAGTGAAAGCAATGTACACTTTTAGGAATATGAAGATTGTTTAACTTAACCTACAATTCTGTTTTTTAGTTCTGATCACGTCATGTAAAATTACCCGGCAACCCGATCTTAAATTATATCAATAAAATAAAGACGTGACGGAAATTATTTAATACAATATCAATCCAAGAAAAAAAACTTAAAAACAATAGTCGATTCAGTGGAAATTACGAAATTCAAATTCCTCTTAAAGAGCCATTTAGCAGCGGTTACATGATTATAATATAATGCACAGACTATTATCATTAGGCTCTTACGACATATTTCCTGCTCTTTATACAAAATATGTCATATTTTTATTATTTATTAGAGAGCAATAAGCATTTACATAGATCATTGCGTATCATAATAATGTCATTTAAATGCTCGCGCATGCCGGGATGTTTCAGTTAAGTTAAAGCTGCACGCCTCCAGATGAGCCAAAATATTTCATAAAAATTGAGAAAATGCACTAATATTTTAAGAAAGGTAGAAACATTCAAGATCCAAGTGATATTTTATATATTATATGCGGTTTAAGACTGTTTTTGCAGTATTTATCACCATATTTCTACTGCGTTACTAACGCAGTAAGGGCTGTTTTGGCCTATGTTGACCACTTTTTGGTAATTTTCTTGGATTGTAAGTGTCGATTGCAATATATAAATTGCTTTATTTGTTCAACTCACAATATTTTACTTTTAAATACATTTACGAAATTTTCATGAAAATTAGCATCAATCTGGAGGCGTGCTGCTTTTAAACGGAAATTTGGAAATAGGAATATGTATAAGAAAGTAAATAAGTACATATTTTGAAATTGTATTTTATAAGATATTACACATTTCATTGGAAACAGTCACATTCGTCTAGTTTGACACAATGATAACATATTCAAGAAAGAAAAAAAAAACACTACCAAGCATTGTTTAAAATATTTCTATAATCTTTAAGTTGAAACGATAAGTTCATATTTCAATCGGTATAGATATAGAAACTGTACAGAAGTGAAAAACAGCTTGTAAATTGATTGAATTCTTACAACCTTAAAACAAACTTTTCTTAATATTAACTGAGGGCGTTTGTCACCTCACAATATGCATCCAAGACTAATAGTGCTTTGAACGATATTAACTTTATTTGTAAATCCTGTCAGTTTATCTGTTTATCGTAACGTTATTTTAAACACAAACACATATCATGTTTAAATGCAGGTTCAGATTAATCGTAATTGTAATTACTTAAACATTTATTTGTTTAACTCTAATAGCAACTAACAGTCGAGTGTAAATATAATGCATTTAGTATGTCCATTTACATTTCTTTACGATTTTGAAGTCGTGAATAAATACCAACGAGAAAACTCTTATCTCTGTTCAAAACTCAACAAAAAAAAGCGATTCACGAAATATGTGCTTTCTCCGGAATAAGAAACAATGCAACAATGATATTGGTATCAGAATAAGAAATTACAGGGCGTTTAAGTAATACCGGATATTAAAACTACTTACACATAGCCTTAAGAACTTGTCAATTGTGTCAATATCAGAGGCTTTATTTGATGTTGAAAATAAATATTTCAGCTTGTTGACCTTCCCCCTCCCACCACCTAACAATCCTGCTCCTAAAATAAGATCAGTTATACGGTAAGATAAGAAAACGACAAAAAATTGATTGATTATCTAAATTAACAGTTCTATCGTAATAAAATTAAATCTCAGCATTTATATTTCGATAAGTTATCATCTACCTATCATTAAAACATGTTCAGCAAACTAAAAAGTATTCATCCGTTAATATAAGTTCTTAAAATTGCGATCCACATTTGCTACATGTCTGTACAATTCCATTGTAATATCCCTTACATATTGTCTATTGGTATTCATATGACAGTTTTGAACATCAAAATTAAACCTGACGCAGAAAACAACTTACCTGTTTAATCAGGTATTCACAAAGGTGTTAATTGATTACCATACCTTTTGAATAGAAACCTTCATTCGGCGATACACTCGTATTTACTTTTACCGACCGTGGCTTATGAGTTATTGATAAATATAGACTGATTTTTGAACATAAATATAAATTTTGGGACAGTTGATAATTCAAATTATAAGGTACTAAGTAATTATTATAAAATATTTTTTTGATTTCCTTCAATACAAAAAAGTTTAATATTAAAATGCACAAATTACAAATATATTATATTATACAGAAATCAACTGTTTCTATTTCAAATTGACAAATTTCATATTAAAATAACTGTATTATATTACCCGAGTAAAAGAATTTTAAAAATTCTCAAAGTGCAATTGGAATTGATAATACTAAGATAAAAGTACTTAGCGTACTAATACCGTTTCTATTTTATATGAAAGTTTTATAGCTACTAAATGTCTCGTTTGTTTTAGTATTGTGTCATTAGATCTTTTGCTTGCATGTTGGGCATAATTTATCCAAGTTTTTACTGGTTCGGGTTTTAAATTTTGAACATCCATTTCATATCAAAACATATAATTTATATTTTATTTAACATTTCTCATCATTGTTTCTATACTAATCAAGTCTGCGTGTCTGTTTATCACTCTTGAACAACTGTAATCTAAAATACTTTGATTAATTGAGGCTTGAGTTTATTCTTGTCTTAATTACATGTACAAATATGTCCTGTATTTGATTGAGACATATGTTTAAGTCATATAATTACATTTAAATGATTTTCTTTGATTGTGTTCCGTGAAAATCTTATCTTCCGACTTTAATATAAGGTTTTATTAATAACTCCTTTCATGTTTCGAAAAGCGTCAATACTAAATATTTGCAATAAAACTAATGGGAAATAACACAAAGAAGGTTTCAAAGTATTTATAATTATGTTTGCTTTAGCAAAACTCATTGTCTCGAGTGATTGGTTTTGGTATGTCATCAATATCATAAACATGTCAAAGTATTTCATAATGTTATAAAATACAATTTATTTATCATAATTATACTGTTTTACGGCCTTATAACTATAATTTTTCACCATTTCAATGTTATTATGGTGAACTCTGCTAAAACCGGTAAAAAGGAGCGAGGACAGTGGCTTGCAGTTTAAAATAACTTCCATGAACAGTCTAATTCAGCACGGTTTTGCCGTTTTGGGCGTTCTTTACGGATTCCGTTATAATATCTATTTCCGTTATCATGTTAACTATAAAGAAAACATTTCTTGTGTTAGCTGGACATGTTTTGTTTGTAATAGAATAAGGTTTCCACACAAATATTTTCGTCATTCTTCATTGGACGAAAATTACAGACTTCTTTTACATTTGAGACATACATATAAATCTTAATAATCAGGATACATTCTGGCAACAGACAGAACACCTTTATTATTACTGCTCAGTATAAATTTGTTATAATTATATTGATAACAAAACCCCAAAGGTAACCTATCTGACATGAAAATGAAGTTCGGACAGAATAAACTATGAAATTGTACATAACGTTTTGCTTTATGACCGTTCTATATATCTAGCGTTTAGCATTTGATTTAAGAAACACATCAATGTATATATCAATAGCTATTTGTATAGACTATTTATAATTGATATTCGTAGATGCAACGCAAACGTCGACCGTACACGTACAATATTTAGAGGTTAATAAACTGAAAAAAGGGCCGCAAGGTAGAAATCGACCCGCAAAGTTTATATGTATTTGATGTTGGATATTATCCAGGGCATATATAAAACTGTCTGGCCCGTCTCTAATGAATTCTTTTTCTATATTAAACTTGTTGACAGATCAATAAATTTCAGTTTATTATTAATTCATTTAATTGAAAATTTTAAAATATTTCTTATATTGATCATATGTTGCTCTGGTGCAAAGATAGCATTGCTTACTTAGATCCATGCAAAGCTCAGCATATGCATTTTTATAAAGATCTATAATTTTGTCTTTCATTTTGTATCAATATCAGCTTTTACATTTAAGGTATTAGGACCCTAATGGGCACTATAAGGAACTAAAAATTGACATCATTGGTCAGATGTATACCTTAAAGTACACCTGTATGCAAAATTTAAACAAAGTTTACCGTACGGAAATCAAGTTATGGCCACTTTTCTGAACTCAAGCTAGGATGTTATGAGGGCCCTTTTTCAGAAATGAGGAACCTTTAAATAATCTGCAATAACTTTCTAATGAAAAATGTTTTTCCATTAATTTTTGGTAAGAAACAAATAGTACCATTCAGCTAACAATCCACATAAGCAAAATTATGGTTTTTACTTAAAATTTATGAAATCTGTATAAAAATGTTACCCTACCCCACCCATTTTTACCACGTGTCTGACCATTTTTCTACTTAGGGAGCCTAATTAAAAAAAATCTTTAAATTTACCCAAATAAATGCCTGTTTTCAAAGTTTCCCTAAATTTTTAAAAAAGTATATTGGTTGATCTTGTAAAATATGAAATACTTTTACCGTCTAGTTTTGATTATATTACACTTTGAACATATCAGGTACCATATTTATTACTAGATTTAGCATAATTTAGCCAATAAATACCTATATAAATTAAAAAATCAAAATTAAACACTTTTTTCTTTCCAAATGGGACACGAGAGATACATAAATAATGTTAAAAGAAAAAAAGAAAGAAAAAAAAAGTTGACCCTTCTGGGGATTGAACCCATGGCCCTCATTTTCAATGTAGTTAACAGTAGTTCTCTAGCCTATTTGAATACTCTTCAACGCGGAGGTAGTGCATTAGGATGCTAATACCTTAATTTATTAAATCAGCTATTTAATCATGATGTGTTAACAGGCTCGTGCATATTTGGTCAATAAGTATATACACTGCAGACATTTACATTTTATTGAAACAGTAGATTGCACGTCCAAAATAAAAGCATGACCATTTATCAATGCCATTTAATGAATAAACTCCTTCTATATTTCTTATTTCCGTGTGTATAATATTATTTTCCGTTTACAGAAAGGTAAATTGCATGACATCTTTCTATACATAATGATTTCATGACGGTTTTAAAATATTTACCGAACCATTATATAACAAAATGTCTGTTTTGTCGATTCTAAATACATACTTTGAAGGGAAAAAAAATAAAATTAAATGTTTTCATGTATTATGCCCAGACGCAGGAAAAGCCACCTGCTCGCGAAATATCAAGTAGGGAATTAAAACTTGGAACGATCTGTTTTAACATACTTAAAAGGAAACAAGATTTTATACTATGCTAAACAATTACTGTTCTTATGGCTCGTCGTTATGTTACACAATTGATCAAATCTTTGAGTCCAATGAGGCATATCATGTTGTCACGATGTAGCTTTATATGAATCGTAAGTTTTCTGTTTACATCAGACAGATAAATATAATTAGATCTGGCTTACTTTTTTGTTTTACTCAGAAACAAAATGTGGGGCTATTAATAATCATTGAACATTTTACATTCAAAACATAATAAACATCGACAGGAATACATGTAATCTGCTCCAGTAGGAAAATTAAAGACGAACAAGAATGGTTTCCTCAAAGAGTCATTGTTTCTCTATAAATCACTGTATTTGACAGAATGTTCAGTATTTTACGTCTTTTTATTCATGCGTGTGTATGAAAATTATTATTAATTGAATTTTGCATCTACTGATAAATACATCAGAGAGATTTGTATGTATAATTTATTTCGTATTTTTCAGGAAGTAGTTTAATCATTGTTTATCTAAAATATAATTTCTGTATTAAGGTATTGATAATTTTTCAAGGTGGAATTATTTTGATTGGTGTAAAATATTTGAATTTTAGATGTTCTGCTGAATCAATATCAGTATTTTAGGGAATAAGTTCTTTTATCGGAGCAAAAACACAAAAATGCTGTTCTTCTACCAAGTATCATAAAGACGATCCTACCATGATTATTATTACATGTTATGGCTCAAGCGAAAATCTTTTTTTTTCATTTTCCTTGACAACCCTTCAGACATAACATTTTAAACTATGTCTATGCATTTTGAACATCATGCCTCTTCACTTGACCGCGGGGTGAGCGTCAACCCTGTACTGCTGGGCTACCAGGACTTCTACAACGTGTGCGTGACGGCACTTTCCTTCTCTTGGCATAATTTCAACAACGCCGATGATAGTATAAACACAGTAAATGAGATTAAATAAAGTTAAAACGAAACTTTACTTTACCTGCTGGTTAAACATCTGTGTTGTTTTTAGAACAGATATACATCTTTTAGTTCACAATATAAATTACAAATTTAAAATACCCTTACAGTTAAGAACGGAAGATAAAGTCTAAAAAATTCAATAATATTAGAAAAGTCAGAAAAATCGATTTTAATTTGAAAACAAAACAAAACAAAAAAACAGTAGTGTAATTGATTGTTCTATATAAACTAAATATACGTTCCATTTAGAATATCTAGACGAAAACATAATTGATTTAATAAATAAAAAATCCTAAACCTTAATTTTAGCTCAGAGGTTTTTGTTCTTCTATTGTGTTGAATATCATTAGAAAATGCGCAATTAAAGCAATAATGATAGCAACGAAATTGTGAAAGAATAAAAGAAAGATCAGAGAAATTTTATATAGTGGAACTCAAAGCAAATAAAGGAAAATTAAAAAGCAATAATCAAAGATTTCGCTTAATGTATCATTTTATTGATTATGCTGCAGGTAAACACATTCGTGATCAATAACCCACCAATCAAGTCAGTAAAATTTGTTACATTTTTGTGTCCTGTTTTTTGCAGAATCCGGGTAGTGTTATTTAATGTTATATGCTGCATTTGGAAGCAAAAGCAATGCACACTATTAGGAATATGAAGTAAATTCTTCTTAACCTATAGTTTTGTTATTTAATTCTGACGAAATTACAGGGCGGTAAAGTAATACCGGATATTAAAACTGCTTACACATAGCCTCAAGAAATTTTCAATTGCGTCAATGTCAGAGGCTTTATTTGATGTTGGAAAGAAATCTTTGAGCTTTGACCTTCCCTTTCCAAATACCTAACAATCCTGCTCCTAAAATAAGATGAGTTATACGGAAAGATAAGAAAACGACATAGATGTTGATTCCATGAATACATGATAATCTGAAGTAACAGTTCTATCCTAATAAAATTAAATCTCAGCATTTATATTTCGATAAGTTATCATCTACATATCATTAAGACATGTTAAGCAAACTAAAAAGTATTCATCTGTTAAATTGCGCTCCACATTTGCTAAATGTCTTTACAATTCCAATGTTATACAAGTAAAAGTAATATCCCTTACATATTGTGTTTTGATATTCATATGACAGTATTAAACATCAAAACCTGTCTCAGAAAACAACTTACCTATTTAATCATTCACAAAGGTGTTAATTGATTACAGTGCCTTTTGCATAGAATCCTTCATTCGGCGATATACTCGTATTTACATTTACCGCCCTTGGCTTATGAATTATTAATTAATATAGACTAGTTTGAGAACATTGATCATCTATAAATGCATTGCACAGTTGATCATTTATATAATGAGATAAAGTAATTATTATAATAATCCATTTTAATTTTCTACAATACAAAAGAGTTTAATATTAAAATACACAAATAATACAATATATACAGAAATCAACTGTTTCTATTTGACAAATGTCATATTAAAATAACAGGTATTATATTGTCCGATTAAAAGAATTCTAAAAATTCTCAAAGTGCAATTGGAATTGATAATTCTTAGATAAAAGTGTTTAGCGTACTAATACCGTTTCTTTTTTATATAAAACCGAAAGTTTTATAGCTACTAAATGTCACGTTTGTTTTAGTATTGTGTCAATAGATCTTTTGCTTCCATTTTGCAAGTTATTACTGTTTCGGGCTTCAAATTTGAACTGTCATTTCGTATCAAAACATATAATTTATATTTCTTTTAACATTTCTCATCATTATTTCTATAATTATCCAGTCTGTGTGTCTGTTTATCACTCTTGAACTACTGTAATCTATAGTACATTTGATTAATTGAGGCTTGAGTTTATTCTAGCCTTAATTACAAATATGTCCTGCATTTGATTGAGACATATGTTTACTGAACATAATTACATTTAAATGATCGTCGTTGATTGTGTTCCCTGAAAATAGTATCTTCCAAATTTAATTTCATGTTTTATTAATAACTCCTTTCATGTTAAGAAAAACGTCTAAAAAGTTTTATTGATATGGAATTTCTGCAATAAAACTAATGAGAAATATCACAAAGAAGATTTCAAAGTAATAATAATTGCCGCTTATGTTTGCTTTAGCAAAACTCAGTGTCTCGTGTGATTAATTTTGTATGAATATTATCAATATCATCAACATGTCATCGTCTTTCAATAATGTTACAAAGAATACAAGTTGTTAATCAAATAATGACTTTACCGCCTTATGACAGCTGCGCATGTTTCAAAATCCATTTTCACCGTTCATGTTTTTATGTTGAACTGTGCATAAACCGGTGCAAGGGTGCGAGGACAGTAATATATAGATGCAACACAAACGCCAGGTGTACAGGTACAATTTTAAGAAGTTAATAACGTAAAAAATTAGGGCGGTAATGTAATAATCGATCTGCAAATTTTATTATAACTCTGGCGGTTTCTGCCCGTTGGATGTTATTCAGGGCTTGTTATCACTGTCCGGCCCGGATCTATTGTCTGTTAATTATTATACAAATTATTTCAGGTTTCCACTGATGATCGCCGTCAAATATCTGCTTTTCAATGTAAAATGGTCATTCTGTCATACTCATTGACAGCACCAAGATTATCGTCTTGTGATAACCCTCTCAACGCAGATGTCCCATGCCATCAGCATAAAACTAGCGTTGTTGGCATAAATGACAATGCAAACACAAAAACACTTGATTATTTACTGCATACTTGAGGAAATTGGTACGCTGAAATCATATTGACATAACATATTTTTCTGGGACCAAAATTAGGTCAATGAGGTGGAACATCAAAATGTAATCGAAAACTCTTACAAAGTGTTTGCCATAGAAGTTAATTTATTATTTGCATATTGAAATAATTTTTGTAATCAATATATATACAAACATTAACGAAAATTGTGAAATACATTCATCTCAATAGAGTTCACAGATTGGCCACACACATTTTGGGGGCGTTCGTGGCCGAGTGGTTAAGGTCGTTGACTTTAAACCACTTGCCCCTCACAGCGGTGGGTTCGAGTCCCGACAGGGACTTTGGATTCTTTCATGTGAGGAAGCTATCCAGCTAGCTTACGGAACGTCGGTGGTTCTACGCAGGTGCCCGTTCGTGCCTGAAATAATGCACGGAAGGGCACATGAGGTCTTCCTCCACCAGTAAAGCTGGAACGTCGCGATATGACCTATACTGTGTCGATGTGACGTAAAACCCAAAACAAAACAAACAAAACACACATTTTGAACATCTATTCTCCTGAAAAAAACATCGACATGATGTTATTGTCAAAATGTGAGGATGTAAATAATAATCTTGAACAGTTGCAAAAGTACGAATCAATTTAATTCGTCTTAGGACATGTTTTAAGGTCAATTTTCTTTTCGGATGTTTAAGTACCGGCAACATAAGGTCATTGTCAGTGTAATTCTTTGAATGGAGTATGTCGTTTTCCTGATTTTAATACTTTATCACTTGCTCTGTCAAGTTCCGTGTAACAGCTGTAAAATTTTGCCCAGTATTTTCAATGCAGTGTTATAATATTTTTCTGGTTCTTCGGAATCACTCATTTCAGCACATTAGGTGTCGAAGGTTTATAACCGCTGGTAAGTGCCAGGAGGCGTAATGGACATTGCTTTTTCAATTATCTCTCTTTAACGGATGCAAGCAAACCGAGTAAATGTTCCTGTATTTTAGTTCCGAGTGAGGTTTGATTTGCCGTATTTGGGCTGTCCTTAGGAATTCTGTTTTTGTCTTTTGTTCTGTTTGACTTTGCTGTGGGGGAATTAATGAGGTTTGGTGTTGGACCTTACAGTTTATCTCATAAACAGACTTTATCAAACATAGTATGCAATGTTTACACCTTACTTGTGTCTTCATTGCTCTTGCATGATTTTCCCTTTTCCAGACTTTTAATGGATTGATGCCAAGCCATGTGACTTTTGAATAGAAATCATTTTATATGCATGACAAAGAAGCGCTCTTTTTTTGAACGACATTTAATAAGTTGTGGCTACACTTTTACAAATTAACATTTCATCAAGAGAGCATTAAATGTATGATACAAAGTTTTGTTCTAACTTGTATAAAGGATTGCATCACTTTAGGCACGTGGTCAAGAACTTATAAAAAATTGATATATTGTTACCTGTATGCAATAACAGGCTAACTTCTTATATAATTTAAAAGGAAATAACACGTTTTTGCAGAAATGTGACAATATATCAGAATGTATATATATACATTTTTCTATCACTAAAGTTTTTCTTAAAGTAAAACCATGTTCAGTTACACTAGCAAAATGTAAAATCAAGTTCTGATTGTGGTATTTAGTATTTGCAAATGTTGTGCTGAAGAACCAAACACTGTTGGCATGTTGTCTGTCTTGAAGTAAGACCAAGCTCTCGGATGCGTAATCATTAGATATATGCATATTATATTTAATGCCACATACACGTTGACACGTCACATGACGTCAACATTAATTGATGTGCTCTGCTTAAAATACTTAATTTATTTTTCTTTAAATGATCATATCAAAATGATTGTAGATTTTGTCTTACTTTATCAAACAGTAATGCAAGGTTCTGATTTACATGCACAAGAACAAAGTCACGTTGCAACATGCATCTAAAGATATATTTTATTCTAATAACAATTAGTTAATCAATATCATTAGTAGATACATGGCTTTTGAAAAATATGTGGGGAAATATATTATGTCTTTTCAAAAAAAAGATATTACACATAATAAGTCATTTTAAATAAGTAAACCTAATTAAATGTTTCTGTTTTACGAAATATATATATCGTATATCATTATGATGAGGAAACAAATA
The DNA here is from genome assembly GCF_026571515.1 of Ruditapes philippinarum. Taxonomy (NCBI): domain Eukaryota; kingdom Metazoa; phylum Mollusca; class Bivalvia; order Venerida; family Veneridae; genus Ruditapes; species Ruditapes philippinarum. The sequence goes on from NW_026854090.1 coordinate 180,681, forward strand.
CTTTCAAACCAAGTTAAACGACAAATATGTTATCTTTGAGTTTATTTCTTGCTATTTTTTAAAAAAACAACAACAAAAAAAAAACATCGCATCTTAAAAATATCTAAAAACAAAAAACAGTAAAGTAGACCTTTTTGGAGGAATTATTTTATATATAGTGGGTTAAAGAATTAATTTTTAAATGATAACATATTTACGTATATAAAAGAATTAAAAAGACCCAAATAAATTTTTTACTTATCAGTGATTTGTTAAAGTTTTTTAAAATGCCAAAAAAGGTTAAAACCAAAAAAAAGAAAAAAATGGAATTATTTACGGTTGAAATTTTTATTTCCCTAAAGGAATTTCGATAAGCTTTCTGTATCAATTTAAAATGCGTTAATTTTTTTCCTTTTTAAAAGCGATAAATCACGGAAACTAAAAAGTATAAAAACATGTAAATGAAAAAACATCAATTTTGGTTTTTTGATAATGGACAAATCAGTCACATATGTCCTTGATCAAGGCTTGATGAAACAGGAAACAAGAAATAAAAACTAATTCATATACTGAAATTGACGAAACGTTTTATTCGCTTTACACATACGCATACTTTTTGATCCCCTTAGTAAGACTTAACTTTACGTAACATGTAATATGTCACCTTTTTACACATACTCATACTTTTTGAAACGAAAAAACATCAAAAAACAAATATGGTAAAACATTAAATAATATCAACACAATTTAAACATACTTGCCATTTTTCTAAACATAGCAATAGATTTGTAACATTGAAACTGATTTAATACTTTCTGACTATTTGTTGACATGAGAATATTGTTTATTATCAGATGGTACAGTAAAAACGTTATATAAATTAAACATAACCTGAGATATCTAAATAACCTACACATTATTTGAGAAGCGTCTATACTAGTATCACAAACCATTTGGACATACTCTTCTTTTTATAATGCATAGTGTGAACAATATATCAACTGATCTTATGAAATAAGTCTGCGTTATTTATTGACTAGATAATATTAAACTTGTTTATATATAGTACAGTTAAATCTTTATGTAGCATATCTTTTACAAAATACAAAATATAATAATCTAGCATACACATCCTTTATGTAAAAATACATTATTTCAAAAATTTCAGGCACAAAATGTATTTCATTAAATATAAAGTAATCGTGTATTGTCAGTTTTGTATTTAACCTTTTATTGCTTTTGTAAGGGAAAATGTAAAAGTTAAGGAACGTAAAATTACCTGAAACAATGCTGAACGTAAATACATGTGTAGACTTTTTTATTTAACATACACTTCTCAGAAACAAAAGAATTATATTATTTCTGAACAGGCTAGCAAAGCTATGTGGCAATACATCAAGTAGCCATAAATAATATAAAAGAAAAACATAAATAATTACGTGAAAATACATAATCATTTTAAATAAACGTTTAATGGTTATCCAGTTGCGATTCTTGATGTTTTAAAATAATTTGTCAAATATTTTTACTTAAAAATATATATCATAAAGAAAAGAAAACAGTAATGACTCACATATATATCAGTCTAGACATTTTAAACGAAACAACATTACATCAAAACGAAATGCCATTTGTTTCATTTGTAATTTGCATTTATTTTTAAAGATATGCTTTATATTATATTCATTTTTGCTTTCTCAGTTTTTCAAGGATTTTCTCGTGACTGATTAAAAATGAAGGTTAAAAACAAACAACTTTACTTTTTTTAACAATAATTGTTTTTAATGTACTTTTGCACTATTACAAGTCTTTCTAAATTGAACTTTATTTTCCAACGACACACACTTTGAATGCCGATTTCATATAAAACTGCCAGCTCAATAGTTGGCTTCATAACTCACACTAACCATTAGTGTCTCATTTTAGTCGAAGTAGAAATGTATTTATAGGTTAGTTGGAACAAATGACATAACACATTGGAGTCTTAGAGGAGAAATTGATAACCAAGAAGTACCCAATATACCACAATGTATAGTTGCTGTGGGTTTGTTTTCTAAAGAAATGTACAAACATGAGTTTTGACCCGAAATAGTCAGAGATCTCTTTAAACAAAAGTATGCATAATATACATCTATTTTCTAGATATTATTCTATTTCTAAAAAAGCTAATTAAATATTGTGATAGCTTTATATATTTTAAAATAAATGTCATTGTGTAGAATATCTTTAAACCAGGATCTTATTTAAAAGAAGTTGCTTTACCATTATAGTACAAATATAGTTCACATTTAGTCTTGTAATTTGTTTAATTTCAAAATGTGTTATTAACAAGTGTTTTATTTGTTTGTCTTGTTCCCTTTTCTGATAGACTACTATAAGTTTATTAAGTCTCTTTGCAAACATGAGAAAAATCTTGACATGCATTTTTAATGAATAATGCTTCCTTCATCCGGGGGTGATCTTATTCATTTGCTGAAGCAACTGTAAAAAAAGAGAAACATTCTGAAACAACATCCGAATGTAAAAAATAGCAAAGAAATAAGTATACACTGCTAAAATTTCTTTGAATAACATAAGTTAATAACATAACATAATAAATAACATAATAGAGCGGTGATTGAATTACCATATGCCATTGACAATATATCAAATATATAGTCACTAAGATAAAGGGACCACTTAAGGTTTTGTTTTTTCTAAATACAGAATTTTATTTGTTTAATAAGTTGTATGAAATATAATAAAATATATATATTATATATTTATATCAATAATACTCTTGAATTTTCTGCTTGTATACTTTTCTCTTTTTTAACTATAATGATTCGAAAGAAAACTTTTTTAATTTTAGTTGAATTTAGAAGAAAGTAGCCCTGCAAGACACCAGTAAAAATACGGAAAACATGTTTTGCTGCAGTAAAAATCATCTTTTTCAGTCAAAATACAGAAAATGAAAATGTTGTATTTTGTTGTTGTTGTTTTTTCCAGCATATACATTTGATGAGAGATTATCATAACATGTAGATTTTCATTCTTTAATATATGTTCATCTTTATTCACATTAGATTCCAATTAGCACTAAAGTCTTGTGTATTGCTTTATCTGGGTAAAGGTATTTGCTTGTTCATTCTATGAATATGTTAAAGTCGGCCTTTATTACAAAATACAAAAATAAAACTCACAGTTTGAAAGTTGTAATATGAAACTGACAAATGAAGAAATTCAATACAATGTTTCTGAACCTCAGTGACCTGTCTAGACTTATTATTTTTCTAGAGATCCTATTCCATAGCTGCCATCACCATATGTTAGGATACTAAACGATACGCTAGACATTCTTGTTTCAGTATCTTAAAAATATTTAGAGCGCGTCATTGAAAGATTATTTACAAGATATCAAAACGTAAATTAATTGTCGAAGGTTCCATCCTAAGACTTTTATATTGAATTCTCTTCTGAGAGTTTATTAGTAAAGCTAGGAAGCAGTAGACATATGAAACCACATGTCATGATTTAGTCTGTGTTGTTACTATTGGCAATGTATCCGGCTGCATGTAAGACGATTTAATATCCGGACTAAACAGTGTTTTCTTAAGATCTTATTGAAACAAGAACGCTTCCCGTGAGAACATTTGTTTGATTGAATTGAAAGCTTGGTTGGAGAACAAATATCCAACAAAACAATGTTTTTGGTGTGTTTAATGTCTCACCAACAAATAAAATGACATATGGCGACATCCCAGCTTTACGGGCAGAGGAAGACCTATGGTTCGCATCTGTACATCAATGCAGGCACGGACCGGCACCTGAGTAGAACAACAAACGTTCCATAGGCCAACGAAACAATACTGGCTTTAAAGTAGCACTTTTCCAGAATAAAACAGAAAATTAACTGTTGTACTAATATTTCAAAAAATCTCTTCGACCGCATAAAATAGTTAAATTGTCCTGTTAATGAATATTGAACAATAAAAAACACCATAAAGGCATTCAGAAATGATACACTTCATAAGAACCATAATGAAAGTTCCGAACAAAGCAATGTAATCGTACTTCTTACGAGATATTTGGACATAATTTTCTTTTCTCGATTTAATGAATAAAATACGCTACTTGACTAGTAGACAAAATCATAAATTGTCTTGAAACATTTACTGGACAATATAATTTACATTCTTTTACTATTCCTTAAAGCTTTGAATATATGTATTCTCAGAAGAAAACCTTAAAATGACAATAATATGTACGAACCCTTACGTGTGTGTCAAAGCAACGTTTATATTATGGGGTAAATAATAACATCATTTCTAGAGATGTCAAACAATTCACTTGACTTGTGCCCATGTTCAATTACAATGTACTAATCTGTGGAATGCATCCCATGTTTAAATGGTTTAAATATATCTCAACAATATTAAATTCCAATCTATATATTTGGTCATGCTTTCTGTTAAATGTATATTGTTTTGGCAGGTAAGTAACCCAATTAGTAAAATAAGTAGATCATACACTTATTTGCAATCAAAAGTACAGAAACAGTATAAACATTGTTAAGTACACGCTGAAATGTTGAAGATTAAATATTGTAACAGTTAAACGAATAGACTGAATAGTATGTACACTTTGTATTTATTAAATTAAATCTATATATCTAGTAAAGTAAATGGTAACTTATTGTTTATCAATAATTTTATTACTTTTAACACATACAACACACTATTGGAACACGTCTTAAACTGGCTTTATTTAATACTAAATAACCAATGGTTGGTATGACATTAACTTCAATTTTAGAAATTTATGTAATTCTATTTATTAATAAATATATTGCCAATTACAAATGACGCGTGTATTGTTAGGCCATTTAAAATAAGCACAAATGAAACAAATTTTATGTGTTCCAGCACAGTTTCTATACCAAACACATTTCATGTAATATCTTAAAATGAAAAATACCATAAAAGAGAATGAATGTATTCATGTCTAGACAAACGAACATCCGTCATATCCATGTTTATGTGCTAGCTTTTATATATATTATTTATCAGATTGTTTATATTCATTGCAACAGACATATTTATTAACGATATCAAGGATGGTGTCAGTCATAACATTAAAGGGCTCTGTGAGATGTAATTCATCAAGTCTATTGCTATCAACACAGATTGATATCTGAAATATATACATAATGTTTGTGTTTAAAACTTTAAAACATTGAAAAACAACTATCACTATATTAACATTGCGGAATATTAGAATAAGTTAATAATATATTATGCGTAATTGTTATTTGTTTGAATCAATAACAAACACATTGTTATCTACAAACTGAAATAAATAAATTTGACGTAAAACGGAAGATATTGTATATGAATTATATGTACATTAGTTATTAACTTAAATGTCGCCACAACATGCACTGCTTCAGATTTCCCCGAAAGTATTGTTTCAACACTGTCTAGTATCTTTCATGCACGCATGAAAAAAAATCTATTTAAGTCTTTTATATCGTAAACTTTCTTGCAGAATATGTTTCTACTTAACAGAAAATGTGATCGTAAATGTATTATAATTCGTTAAATATTTTTATATACTTCACTGTGATTTTTTTTAATATACATAGTTTGATTGCTTTTTTCGGACGTGTGTTGTAACAATAACTACATAATATTTTTATAGCTCCAAATACGCATATATAACTTCAGGCAACGAAGAGTATCATGTTTATTTTGAAATTACATTTAAGTTTGCTTTTATTCGATCAAAGATTCAGGCGGATGGCATACACACATACATGATATCTAGCACTTCGCATATTAAGTATATACAGAGGTAACACATTTTCAAGTTATTGATACATCCGCTTTTCTTGATTAAACCATGTTCGTGATTAAGTTAACAGTTAAATAAACACTTTTTATCAATCATTAAAATTGTTTATAACACGATTGTTCATTATCCGTCAACAAACTAAAGATCTCTAGGCTACTTAATTTATTTAATTTGTTTGCAGCAACATTTATGTTATAAGCAGCCATTGGTAAAAATATTGTTTGAATAGGAGGCATATGGTTGAATATCGGATTAATATAAAACGCTATTAATGTCTGTAGTAAAGACTTTTTCAATATTATTATACATTATAAAAAATGGCATAAAAAAGACATAAAGCTTGATAGGGAGAAATTATATTATTATTGATGCATCAACTAAATTGTGATACGTCTTTCTGACGTCATTCTCTCTTAGTTTACCATTCAAGAAAATTATGTTTTCCTTTTTACGAGGATTACTTAAAATGGAATCTTCAGCCCCGATTCCACCATGCTTAAACAGTAAATAAACATAACGTTTGTAAATCTTAGTTCATCGCAAAAATATAATATTTGTGCCAAGCATTAAAAGATAGATAGCATAAATTCAATATAAATGAAGCTAATTTAACATAAATTATCTCATAAACACAAACAAGATACAAATATTCAAGAAGATTTATTGTAAATATAGACACGCACAGAAAAATTTCTGAAATAATCAATAATATCAAGATACCAGTATTTAATACAAGAATGAATGATACTGAGACAAACATCAAATTATGTTTAATACATAAAAGCCGCCGCTCAATAACAATTCAGAACAAACTGGAAATATATAGTATCAATTAATCTTCAAATTCAAATAAACATAAATAAGAAACATATTAATCAAAGCAACTCTATTTCAAATACAAGCAAGCTAAAACATATGCACGAAAAACTTAATAAGCTAAACATTTCAAAAATTAAGGGTGGGCGGGAGCGGTTGAAAGAATTTCAAATTTTCACTGAACAAAGACGTGTCTATCAAAACTGTAAAGAAAAAACCGCCAGAAGACTACATAAAGCTGTACGCGTAGTGATATTCAAATCAGTGAAGCAGAAATATTAAGCAATGAAAAATTATGTAACATTCGATAATAAGAAGATTTTGTAAATAAACAAAATGGATTTAGCTCAATACAGGATTGGAGCAGTACCTCTAGACGCTTGCAGAAATCATGATCACAAGATAGACAAATATCGTTTTTTTCGCCGAATTTTACATTTTTCCTTTATTATCGTACTTGATTCGGTGTGAAAATATGAATTAGACCTGTTAAAGTTCATTCCGTTGGGTAAAAAGACAAGATTTTAGCATTTTATCATTCAAGCGCCTTGTCCGGTATATATCGGAATACGGTATTTAGTGTGGTGCTCCAATCCTTTTTTTAGTCACAGCCAAACAAAATGCTATAAATTATCTCATAAACACAAACAAGATACAAATTCATGTTCAAGAAGATTTATTGTAAATATAGACACGCACAGAAAAAATTCTGAAATAATCAATAATATCAAGATACCAGTATTTAATACAAGAATGAATGATACTGAGACAAACATCAAATTATGTTTAATACATAAAAGCCGCCAACTCCCGCCAAAATAAATAAAATAAAAAGCAAACAAAAAAAGCAAACAAACAAAAAAGGCAAAGCAAACAAGCAGAAACCGAAATAAATTTCACTTACATATCTTCTATTACACAAGATTCAGTCATTAATAATTTTCCTTTACACAAGATTCATACAGGCAAAACTGCAATAGTGAAATAACAAAAAAAGGAAATATAACAAGAAAAAAGATACATACATACGTACAAATTCAAATTAACATACATATATCACATATACACGTTGCACTTATATAAATATACATTCAAATAACATACAATATATCACATATACACATTGCTCATATATACATATACATTCAAATTTACATACAAATATACACATTGCACATATATACATATACATTCAAGTTAATATACAAATACACCACATCTACACATTGCACAAGAAAAGCTAAATAAAGAAAGCATCAGAAACTGTCACCACAAAGTCAGTTCTCAGAAGTAGCGTCACATACCACTACTATATGTCATTTAATCTTCAAAGGAATATACTTACTTTAAGAAGAATGACAGATAGTCTGATGTTTCTACTAGACTAAACAGTGCAATGATTCATCATGATGTGAAAAGACTATCATCAACATAGAAACAAATCTAACGTTTAAGAAGATGAGCCACTGTTTTAATAAAAAATAAACGAAGGCGACGAGTACCTTCAATGTTTAGATGCGAACCACCATCATGAACTGCAAATAAATCCCTCAGAGGTTTACCAAATTTAAAGAAGGAACGAAATAAACAAATGAATTGAACTTTACGTTCCATTCAAAAGAAAATTAATTCTCTTAACTTTTGAACCAGTTTTAACATGATCAACTGGTCTAGGTAAAATACTAGAGATGATAATATGAGTAGAAGATTTTGCTCAAATAACTGAAATCAAATTATTAAATAAACTTAAAATCTCCTCTTCAGACAAACTGTTGATATCATTTGTACCAACATGTATAATTGTATAGGGTTTGGAGACTAAAACAGGATCTTTTTAAATCTTGGAAGTTAATCTTGAGATATTAATACCAGGAAATGGATGTACCTTCGTCAAACGAATATCTGTCACATGTTTGGCTATTGAGTCAGACAAGATGTAGACTTGAGGACCTGTAATACTTATAATTGACCATCATAAAAATTGTTGAAACATATTTCTCAGAGTTTTTAGCTTTATCTGACCAGTTTAATTCTAAATAACATTTATATGAGTCCGACTTCCAATCCCACATTAATTGAATATGCTCAGGGGGAATGTCTGACTTAAAGGGCAATGTAGTTAACCCTCGACGAAAGGAATGTGTTGAAAGACCTATACTTTCAATACAAGATCTTAATTTGCGCTGAAACATATGATGTGTGATACAAGTTCCATTGGGAAGTGTGAACAAGGCGGCTCCTTTGAATGACAACTTCATAACATCTTCAAAAGCTGAAACAGGACATAACCGGTGATCTCGAAATTTGAGGAGAGTACTGACTAGCTCCCTTTCACCAAATTGAATAGTTTTAGTCCAGTGGAAGGAAACCAATATATACTGTCCAAAATATTGAACGTTCTCTAATTTCAAATATTTGCCATACTCAATATCAGATTTTGAAGTAGGAACTAAATTCGACTTTCTAGCAACTAAGAAAAAGGCAAATAAAAATAAACACCAAAATACCTTATTTGCTTGATCTGAAAAATATAAATTGTCAAAAAATTTTAAAAGAATATCTATAGTAATCGGCTCTGCCTTTTTAACTGCATGTGAATTTAATCTGGATAAACCCCACAAAGTTAAATTTAATAAATAATTATTGATATGATCCACACTAAAACCTAGACAAAAATGTAAAGTTCTAATTCCACTGATAGAATTTCTAATACTGTTGACTGACTTGAAGGATCTACTTAAAAACTGTGCATACAACTGAAGAGTATTGGTTGAAGCTGGTAAATAAGAAAATTTGAAAAACAAACAAAACAAAATAAAACTTTCCCATTGAATACGTAAATTTCTATTAGTTCCACAAGCAAAGGCAGAAGATGTTGAAATATTTAAATCTTGCTTTAATTTCTTAAATTCCAAATATGAAAGGTAAAATTAAATTACCAGTCATATAGAAATTCAAAATTACTGTTTTCAACAAAATATTCCTGTAAATATTCATTTTTAACTCGCCTATAAAATTCATTTTTAAAAGAATCATTGAAATGCCATCTGGAAAAACAATCAGCCAACCTCTGCTCACTGTTCAAATGAACTGCTTTAATTTGAATTTCATTAATTGATGTTATAAAGCAAATGTCCCTCAAACATTGTTGTAAAAAATTATTTCTAGCCTTACCAGAATTAATAACTATGCAAACTGCTAAGTTATCACAATAGATGACAATCTTTCTTTTACTCATAAATGAAGCCAATAACTTTAAACAAACAACTAAAGTCAGCATTTCTAGACAAGTAATACTCAATTGTTTTTCTAATATAAATTTAGGGAATTCACTTCCTGACAGATACCCCCACAACCAGATAAGCAGCTATCTGAACTAAAAACATAATCTATCTCAGACCATTCTCCATAATCGATCAAAGAAACACCATTATATAATGGTAAAAATCTGTCCCACCAAAGTAAATCTTTCTTGACCTCTGAAGGAATAGTGAAAACCTTGTCATTATCACTATAACAATCTCTTAACCAGTTAAGTAGTCTATTAACAAAAATACGGCTAGACCTGACACAAGCCTCTATAAAATTAGGTTTACCAAGTAATTTTTGAATCTCCTTTAAAGAAGCTGAATCTTTGTTTAACCAAGATTTTATTAATAACTTAATCTCTGTCAGCCTATCCTTTGTAATTTCCATGACCATATTTTTAGTATCAAATGCAATCCCTAAAAATGTCATATACTTAGAAGGAGGACTAGCTTTCTCAACAGCCTCGTCAATCCCACTTTTAATAAATAACTGCCTAAGAAGTGTAAAAGCAAACATAGACATTTCGTTCCTTTCGACACCTGCAAAATCATCTAGATAATTCAATACGGCTAACCCACAATTGTGCATCATAAAAGAAAAGGCATTAGTGACTCTTTGACAAATGTGAGCAGATGACGTTAATCCCATAGGCAAAATAGTGTCAAAAATAAATGTTTCTTCCATTCAAACCCTTCTAAGTTATAACTGGAAGGACAAATACTTATTTGTCTGTAAGCCCGATGCAAGTCTAATTTGTACATTAAACAACCAGGACCTTTAGTCTTTATTAAAGCAATAAAATCATCTATTTTAGGATATATCAATTCAACCTTTTTTCCTAAATAAAATTCTTTAGAAACAAATTGGTTAATACTGTTGCCATTGTTTGGAAAACTTAGATCCAGAATAACTCTACGTTCACCTGGTGTTAATTTGGGAACTGAATTTAAACGGGAAATAACCATAATTTTGATGATTTTACATATTTATGAATTTCAATTTTATCAGTCGAAGTGGTAACTAACTCTGGTTTAAAATTCATGCACACTGAACATTTTCTTGTATGTTGGCAAAAACACTTTGTTTGGTTTTTATTGGTAGGTTCAAGAACACAAAATTTGGGTGAAAATAAGTTCACTGCATCATTTTCTTTTTTATCTATAGAACAAGATATGAAATTTTCTTTGTTCTGTCAAGAAGCATGTGGACATGCAGTTGAACATTCAGGGTGATTTAATTCTTTTTTATCAGTTTGCCAACAAGTAGCACAAATGTGCTTTGCGAAATGAGTTTTGCCTTTGATAACAGTAACATGGGAAGATTTTTGTGAATATTTGTTAGAACAAAACCAAACTCTAGTGTCATCTGATGAAGGAAAGTTTTCCTGTGAAAAATTAAAATTTGATCTGGGTCTGAACTGACCTGATTCCCCTGTAACATTTCTAGTTTTAATCCTTTACCTAGATAAAACAGTGGATTCAACATACAGGAAATCATCTCCCCAGACAATGTGACCTAATTCAATCTCACGTAAAACTGCTGCATATAAAGACTTGATTGCAACGAATTCGTAAGAACTACTTAAATACATTAATATTTTAACAACTCTAATCTACCTTTTCTTTCTTTATTGGTTGTTATATCTGAAGAAATAATCTCAAGTTCTCCAGCAATGAACAAAATGAACTCAATATTATCAAAAGTGACATTTTTACTCACAAAATCAAACCTTAAATTTGAATGTGGATATCTTTGTTCATTCACAACATAATCACATGATTTCGCATTTATACCAGATCTTTTATTATGGTTATGCTTTTAACTTTTCTTCAAATAATTTTTGGTGGACTTATCTTCAATGATGTCTTCATCTTCCGATGTGGATACAGGTTGTGAATCATATGAATCAGAACTGTCAGAGTTTGAAGATTCGTTCAATTCTAATTTCAACAATTCTGTTTTTGCTTTTTTTCAAAGAAGGCATTTCTCGTAATGAATCAATAGACAAAGAGTTAATACCTGTTTTTTTCTGATGAAATCTCGGTGGACGATGGGTTTCAAAAGCTTGCTGCCAATTTGGGCTTCGATTTTCCAGACGCTATCGTTGATTTTGGTCGAACTATCGCACCATCCGAACTTCCTTTATCTAACGAATGTTGTAAAGTTTTGATATAACTCTCCCTTTCCTGCACCTGCTTTCTCAATATCTCAAACTCCCGCCGTTCTTGTAAACGAGATTGGACCTTGTCCAATTCCTGCAACCTATGTATCAATTTTAGTTTTTCTGCTTTCCCCGACTCTTCATCAAGATCACTAGGAAGCTTAACCGGTGTCAATAATAAATATTCCGTCGTGGAATTTACATTTGTTGTCACTTTACCCGCTGAGAGGTTCCCGGTGGGGTTTTGTACGGATGAAACTTCAGCTCCTGTATTTTTACCAATAGTTTGGTGTTTAACCTTGGTAGTTTCATGTTTGACAATTGAAGGAGAACTAGTCCCATCTTCATGCAACACTTTGTAATTCATGACTTTATCTTTATTTCTGTCAGATTTACGATCTGCCATATTTGACAAATAAAATAACAAAATGTTCCTCAAAAAACACACAATAAAGTGTTCCTCAAAAGACACTTCACATCGGCAAAATATAGCTCCTTCAAATGTTACATTTTAAATTCAAATTTTCAAACTAAAATCAAAATGAAGATCAAATCCAAGATGGCCACAGTAAAGACCGATGAAAATTTTTCAAATTTTCACTGAACAAAGACGTGTCTATCAAAACTGTATGAAGAAAAAAACGCGAGAAGACTATATAAAGCTGTACGCGTAGTGATATACAAATCAGTGAAGCAGAAAAATATTAACCAATGAAAAATTATGTAACATTCGATAATTAGAATATTTTGTAAGTAAACAAAATGCTTTAAATTTTCTTTTTTACCAATATCCAAGCAAAGTTTGATAATCGTGATATGTAAAACAACTAAGTTTTATTTAAAAGTAAGAACATTAAGCAGATCTGTGTGAAAATAGTTGAAACATAAATTATATGAAATATTGCATTGTGCTAAAGATGAAATCATTCGATGACTTTAAATACATGTAGCAGCATGGTGTAACAACCAACTGCAATTAATCATTGTTGTAAGTTTATAATGCGACAACATGCATATTTTAAAAGTGTTGCAATAATAACGTGTTCTGTTACATGTAAACACTGGATTAATCTTGTTTTAAGAGAAGTGTTGCCTGACTGTCTGTTTATCTTGATTTACGGACAATGTAAGTGAATCTTGAGACGTATCTAAAGATACGTCTGTGAAAACGTTTTTAAGCAAAGTAAATGTAAAGATATATAATTCAAAACAAATTGTTTGGAAAGGAAAATCGAAAATCTGTTTTTAGAAAATAGGAGACATATACGAGGGTTGATCGTGGAATTTTATCGCAGAAATGTTAGCAATAAACCGATTTTTTTTTCACAAGACACAAAACAACACTTTTGCACCAGACTTTGTAATTTCCGTTTAAATATTTTGATACATACAAAGAAGTTGCATACATATACATGTAATTAACTTACACACTGAAACATACATTACCGGACACCAAATGTGAATCCACGTCATTTATAAGTATATTAAACGTCGCACTTTCTCACCGTAATCGCCATTAATGAAAAAACTCTCTTGTTAAACGTCGTTATGTCAGACTCACATTAATACGGAATGCCGTTAGGGCCATCGCCTATGAATGGTTTGATCTGGAACGCGATACTCGACAGCACGATGATGAAAACGCGAAATCACGAAACTACGATGGTGCAAACGCGACAGTTCGATGGTGAAAACACGATAGTTTTATAGCGTTTTCATCATCGTAGTATCGTACTGTCGCGTTTTCATCATCGTACTATCGACTATTGCGTTTCAGATCAACACATTTATAGGCGGTGGTCCTAACGGCATTCCGTACATTAAAATGATCTAATAGCATCTCTGGTGGCGCGGCGTAACTCCCAAAAGCTATAAAATTCCGTCCATCGAAGAGAGGCTTTGATTTCTGCGAATCCGGATGTCCATAGGGGTAAGATCAGGAGAATATGGTGTATGATACAATACTTCAAATCCCAGTAGACTAGAATGGTAGGTGCAGTGCAATCGGCGAAATTAATGGTATTTGTTTTTATAAAATATATTCATATAATATTTCTTAAATAATTTAAAACAAGTTTTTTTCAATTTTACAGTGCATTTCATGAATTAAACTTACTTACCTTGGAGAAATCTTCTGCGTTCACAATGCAGTCGTCTAAGTCTTTATGCTCCAAGATCATACCTTGTCAGTACATGGCATAAATGAACATCTTTATTCCTACGCTGATCCCGTGCCTACTTTGGTGCCAGTGATATCGAAGATTTTCACACAATAGACTCCGCCTTCGTTTCCGAGTTAAAATTCTGAACCCAAGTTTCATCGATTGTAATAATGCGAATCTAAAACCACCCCCTCGCTCTTAAACGACGGAGAAAATGACTCTTACAGGCAACTCTTCCTTCTTTCATTATCCTTCAAAACTATGGGAACCAATCTGGCGCTAGACTTCGGCATCCCCAGGCCTAGAGTCATAATATAGTTTACGGTAGAGCAGGATACGCCTATGACTTCGGAAATTACGCGCACCGAGATTTGCAGATCAGCATTAACCGTGTCTTGAACAGCGTCCAATTCCAAGGTCGTCACAGTTGCTGGTCTTCCATGGCGTTAAAAGCAAAGTTCTGCCATTCGAAATATTTGCAAGTCACTCGCATACAAATGATTTGCAACAAGACTTTGTAGAAGCCGATTCTACAATCATGTCTATAGTCTCCTTAAGCGATTTACCCAGTCCAACATAAAATTTTACAACTGCACGTAATTGTTCGTCTTTTGAAGATATATAGATATTTAATGTTCAATAATATACACATTTACACAGAACGGATACAAAGTGTCCTTAAAATTTGAATTTTATACAAAAAATTGCAATATACAATATTTTATAACTAATAAATGAACAAATGTAAGGTTAATAATAATGAAATGTAATTTTGATTTTATGATTAAGTCGAGGAAATTTGTAACAGCGGGAATGTCAAAACTGAATGCTAAATAAGAAAGTCAATATAAAATCACCATCTAAGTAATGACAATTTTATATTTTCATAATTGCTTTAGCATTTTCAAAATATACTTTAATTAACAGGAAAAACGTATGATTACAACGGAAATATGTTATTACTTATTACTTATAATTCTTTGTTTTAAACTTAATTGAAATACATCTATTCATAATTTACATACGTATAAGTTTAAAGAAAACATTACTTTGTGATACACGGTGCATATCCATATCGGTACCCTCTTTGCGAAATCTGCTCAAACGGTACTCTCTTTGCACATTCTCTGCTAAAAACAAATCAGCGATGGATAACAATCCAGTAAAATTTCATTGAATAAGGAAAGGAGGTATGACACGTAGAAAAGATGTATACCACGAAACAATAGAATATTTTATTTATGTGCTGATTTGTCATGTGCCCGTTTTTCATGTACTGCAACTTCACAATAAGCTACAAAAAATCGACATGTCTTGCCTCGCCCATCACCTCAACATACTTTTCGGGCTGCAATGAACCTGTGGCTTGATTATATTTGCATCATACATATTTAATATGTTCATTTACATATCATCTTCGGACAAATGGCAGTATATTGTCAAAATAAATGTAAAATTCATAATAACATCCTACTTTCGGTTTTGCAGCCGCACGGGCTACCTCTCTTCATTTGAATTTTTATATCACAGGTACCCTCTCATTTTTTAACACATAGGTACCCTCAAGGCACGACATATGCTTTTATTTAAGTTAATCGTTAATATTTACATAAAAGTAAGAAATATTACATACCTAACGATTAACGCAAATAGATATCGCAAAGAGGGTACCGATATGGATATGCACCATGTGATAGTGCTGTGGTCGTCAACAGAGTAACTTAGGTATTTCGCTGACCTCACCGACTGATTAATGTGAAGAGGTATATTGCTAGTCCATTCTCCGCCATATATTTAACTATATAAGTACAGCAGTATTCAAGCTAAAGGTTATCTATTTTGTTTGTATTTTCGACCAAATCTGTTTTGACTACTATTTTACTGAGAAAAATAATTATTATCTTATTAAGAAATTTACCAAGCCATGATATTGAATAGTTTAAATTATATTTTCAAATATCAACAGGGGAAATTATGTGGATTGTACGAGAAAAATTTAGAAATGCATGAATTTTAGTAATATATTGTGTTAACAGAATTATATAATTTATTAAGTAATACACTTATAACTCGGGAACTAACAATACATATATTGTGAAGAATAAAACATATATTTTGTAAGAAATGTAAAGAAATTATTCATAACATAAATAAAAAATCACTTTGTCCTTTGTTAACTCTGGTTCTTCATTAGAAGTTTTATTTTAAACATTGAATAAAAAATATGAAATATCGGTATGTACTCATTCGGCAGCAGAACAGCCGAGTCTTTTATGAGTTTGAGAAAGTCGCATGATTTAGTGCGAAATAACACGATTAACTTTCCGAGTATTATTTCAAAGTAAATAAAAGCATTCACATGCATAATATGCTAAACATTTTGGTACCTATTTTCTTTTTTCAATTTATTGCAAAAGCATTGGTTATTTACCTTTTTGTTCATTCGACGAATACTCTTTTCTTAATTACGCTTGCGTAAAACTTCACTTGTATCATCTGTTTTGACTTTTCCCATCTTCTATTTGCGGGAAAAATAGGCAAATTGCAGCTAGAGTTTCATCACAGGCGAGTTTAAGAAGACGCCAGTGGCTAATAAATAAAGGAAGACATGACTGATTCGTCATCTAAATTCACAACATATTATGACATTACACTTTTTTCCGTAGGATTTTAATTGATTTATGTTTCAATGCTAAATGATCTGTTATTTATGAGGATTCTAATTTCTCGTCTTGCATTGAAAATGATCATTTAACCAATATATATTATTATGGTTTGTATGTCACAGCAAACTGATATTATTATGGAACATAACTCTTTCAACTTGAAACTAGACTTGCTTGGCAAAACGAACAAACACAAATATGATAATAATTACATTAATAGTGTTCTAATCAATAGGTTATTGATAGAAAGGGCCGAGTGGATAAGGTCGTCGACTTCAAATGATTTTCAAAATCCCTGTAAACACTTTAACGTCAGAATTCTACAGAAATGCAACGGTTGACAAATGGTCAATGTCTCCGGTGTACTTTCATCTAGCGCCAATGTAACTTGTGGGGTACCCCAAGGTTCGATCCTTGGCCGTCTCCTATTCTTGATTTATGTTAATGATATGGAGGCGGCTGTGGTTCGTAATAAATTGCTTCTGTATGCTGATGACTCAGGTATTTTAGTATCAGGTAAAGATATCCAGTATATTACCTCTCAGCTTACTGATGATCTCAGCAGTGTGAGTAAGTGGCTCACTGATAATAAACTTTCCTTACATCTTGGAAAGACAGAGTCTATTTTATTTGCGTCTAAACCAAGACTTAGGTCATGTGATCAACTAAATATTGTATGTAATGGTACTACAATAACATCCACCAAATCTGTTAAATACTTAGGTGCTGACCTAGATCAATGTCCATCTGGTGAGTCTATAGCCAACCAGGTAATTAAGAAGGCCAATGCAAAACTTAAGTTTTTATATAGAAAAAGTTCATTTTTAAATAGGTATACTAAACAGCTTTTAGTTTCTTCATTAATACAATGTCATTTCGATTATGCGTGTGCCTCCTGGTATTTAGGGTTGAGTCAAAATCTAAAAAATAGACTTCAGGCCACACAGAATAAGTTGGTGAGATTTATACTTAATCTCAGTCCCCGTACTCATATAGGGAGTGCTCATTTTGAGGAAGTTGGTTGGTTACCAGTACATCTGAGGGTAAATTTCCTTATTCTTGGTCATGTACATAAGATACATAACAATAGTGCACCTAGTTATTTAAATGAGCATTTTCAAATTGCAAATGAGGTACACTCTTACTCCACTCGATTTAGAGATAGTAACAGTTATTCTATTCCAAGAGTTAAGGGTTTCGGTAAGAAAACATTTGTATTTAATGGTTGTCAGGAATGGAACAGGTTACCAACACATCTTAGGTTCATAGCAAGTCGTGATAATTTTAAAAAATCTCTTAAGGAACATTTTATGCAATCAATATCTGTTTAGTCATTTTAATCTAGTCATCTTACCTAGCTTTTATTTACATATTTTTTATGTTTAGTGCATATTTTAGTAGTACCTATTCATTGTCAAACATATCTGTCATAATAATTATGATTATAATACATGTGTGATAAATTTTGTGATGGAAATACTTATGTGCAATAATTGATATAAGAAATTGTAATTGAATAATTTATGTGCAATACTTAATAGTTAGTAAATATTTTGCCTTTCTGGTGTCATATGATCAATTCTAAGGACCACAATGGAAATAAGTCGGCTTATGCCTTCTTTTTGTGTCATCCTTGGTATTGAATATATGGCATCAACACATGCACTTTCATGTTTACATGTATCTCTTGATGTTGACATTGAATTTGTAGTTGTTTTATGACATGTATTTTTACCAGAATAAAACTATCTATCTATCTATCTATCTATCTATCTTATCTATCTTATCTATCTATCTTATCTATCTATCTATCTATCTATCTATCTATCTATCTATCTATCTATCTATCTATCTATCTATCTATCTATCTATCTCTATCTATCTATCTATCTATCTATCTATCTATCTATCTATCTATCTATCTATCTATCTCTATCTATCTATCTCTATCTCTATCTATCTATCTATCTATCTATCTATCTATCTATCTATCTATCTATCTATCTATCTATCTATCTATCTCTATCTATCTATCTATCTATCTATCTATCTATCTATCTATCTATCTATCTATCTATCTATCTATCTATCTATCTATCTATCACGGTTACTCAGATGCCCCGTCGTGCCTGAAATAATGCACGGAAGAGCACCTGAGGTTTTCTCCTAAGAGATGAAAAGTCGTGCTGTAACATTTAAAATGCTGGTGTTACAGACGGTCATCTAATTCAACTTGTTGGGGAATCAATAAATTTAAACTGTTTTTAAGAATAAAACAAATTCATTGTTTGAAGTAAATATATGTCATGAAAATGATAAATGATAAATATAACGAAAATGACAGTAACAATTTTGATCCTGTGATATATGAGTGAAAACATCTCTGGAATTTAGATTCAAATTTCTAAACCCAAAACATTATCTTGTTCTAAGGTTGAAACGTTATTGCTTTATTTTTCGTTTTGTTGAGTGAACAGTTAAAGGTACACTTTAATGGTGATATGTCTATTTTTCTCCTGATACTGGCGGTGGACGGCCTCATGTGATCCTTCAGGCAGGTACCTGATAAAAATGTCAACGTTCCATAAATTAAACAGGAAATCTAAGTTGTTTATCGGGATTAAAACCCGTAGCAGTAATTGAAGGAATTGTAAACTAAATTACTACATGCACTTCTTTTAATAAATGGGCTGATAATGGTAACTGTACTTAGGGAAATCTCTAAAAATACATAAAAAAAACTGTGCAACCCAACTTCAATATTGATAATTATCCTTCTTTGGAACACAAATAATATAACTTTTATTGCAAAGCTTTTGCACAGAATGTAATAAAGTCTTTTGACACTGTCACAAAAATACTAGTAAGCTATACTTTTAATCACAGCGACAACTACAAATGATAAAAAGCTAAACCCGTAACAGTTGGATATATATGGCAGCTAACATGTAATAATTCAATTTGGCCATCAGATAATGTACACGATCTCATTACTGTGTACAAAGATTAACTAATTCCGGAAGCTTTTATTGATGAGTCTTATTGAATCTTGTAGTGGTAATTAAATTGATCAATCAACATAAGAGACTTTGCACATTTTCCATTCTGTCGTTTTGGACGTTCTGTAGGGATTCTTCTCTATTTTTCGAAAGGCTATACATCCGTATCAAGAACATATTATATGTTTAGCTAGCCGAGATTGATACATTAAACAGGATTTAAGCAATGAACTGACAATATAACTGTGCCTAAACCATTTCTATTTCATTTTTACTTTTATTATTAAGACAACTAACCAATTGCTTTGTACACAATATCAATGTAGATTACAAAATTGTAAAAAAGTCTAAACATCTGGTATATATTAGAAAACGAAGCTATTTTAAGTCAATTTGCTTAGCTGATCAGATCAGCAAGGGCTTTGTTATCCGGTGGTCCCTGGTTCGGAAGAAATGAAATTACTCAACGACAACTGATTTCGAACATTTAATATAATAGTGACTTTTTTCCCTCACCGCTGATTTAGAAATTAGTTGTCGTTCGCGTGCAAAGAAATTGCTAATTACTGATACGTTCTTCAGGCAAACAGTAAAATATATATACATTAATTTTTGACACTTTTAAATGCTGCAATGAGGCTGTGTGTGACTATCTTTATTCTTGTTATTTTATACAATAAATACATGCATCCCACTTTAGGAGGAGACAATGACAATTATCAACTTATTTTTATTTATTTGTCTAAATTGTTTTGCAGTATAAAGGACTTATCTGGCTCTTATTCCTACTTTTGTTATCAATATTGTTTTCATTTTAACAATTTTTAGAACAACTATTTTTAAAGACCATAAATAATGACCCACACCACTGCGGATTACGAAAATTAATACACTCACTCCTTGAGCTGATATAAAAAGACTTTTATAAGATTAGAACTGTATCGGGAAAGAATCGAAGAAGGAAATGCTGGTTAAAGGTATTGACAATAGAACGCAAACACTATAAATCCTGTAAATCAAGCTATTCATTATTTAAAAAATTATATTAAACATATATGACATGACTATAAAAGACAAAATAATTTCTTTGTACAAGTTCTAATTATTATATTATGATGTAGACATCCAAGGCAATAATTTGAAAGATGGGATTAAGTTTATATAAAATGGTATCATTTTATTTTATCAAACACTTTAGTAAACACTTTGCATGTGTTTCAGTGTAACAAGTGATGAAGGTTGTTTCTTAGTTTTAAATTTGCAATTTAAACACACAAGTCATACTTATGTTATAACAATTCAATTCATACGAACATTTGTTTCAATTTAAATAAAGAAGAGCAATGCATACATCTTGCGCATTTTTCTCAGCGCAATTATAGTATTCACAGCATTAATTGGTTACAATTTCCATTTAACCGCTTTGTTATCTTGTTGGAAACGCTACATGTATCATAGAAACAAAACAGATGGTAGAGAAGCTCGAAATAACAATATAAGAGAAAAGGAACATCATTTACGTTTACCGAACTATGGCATTTAATGTCAAAATGTTGAAATATGCTATTGTGTTATAGGCCACATGTTTATAAATGTGACTGTTCCTGAAACATGCGTTCCATTAAAGCACTTCAAACGACTTTATGTTCTATCATTTGTCATACATGCTTACTCAGTTCTCTTTACTAGTTGTCATAGTGAAATTAAAGATGAACGATTGAAGATGTTAACTAATTTAATTTTAATTCCTTGATAAATATACTGTTTTACAATAAACGTTTAAAAGGGGATAAGTTTTGTTACTGTTTTTAAAAGTAAGAGTTAAATGATAAGTAAACTATTTTATTGACACTAGTATAAATGTAAGAAAGATATCCAAACTACGTATTCCTGTAAACATTACTATTTTTTTTAGAAATTATCAGTTACTAAAAGTTATCGAAAAATCATTAAAGAGACTTCACTTAGGTATTTCGGTTGAATTCCGTCTAAGAATAGTTTGACTTCTTGTAAACTTTACAGGAATGAATATTATGAGAATTCTCATTGGTCATTTTAAAATAATTACGGACTGAAATAAAGGAATATCATTGGTCATTCTTAATTAAGAATAATATAACATAAACGATCTTTCAACATGTTAACACGTCCACATCATAAAATAATATAAAGAGTTTCGGTAACAAACTTTGTAATTAGAAGCTTGGGTATTTGACATAAATGAACATTCTCCAAATAAACATAATACACTGTTTTTAAACCTACTTTTCATTCATTCTTATTAAACAGCTTATTTAACTTAAGAATTAATCAGTTTTGTCCAAAATAACGATACTGCATATACACGATCCCGGAAACACCGAAAGACACCAAATTAAACAAGATGGTCATGATGACCCTGAGTCGCTGTCCAGAAAAATCTATTTTTCAGTGTAAGAAATTATTTGTCAAATGATCTTTTTATAAAAATATAAAAAGTAGGTCAGCTGATATCAAAATTCAATTAACATAAAAAATTGCACAAATTACAACCTGGTCCAAATTTCTAGTCTGTACATAAAAGACAGAAAAGTAGATCAAGCGATATCAAAAATGTCAAAAGTAGGCCAGTTTATACAAAATTCAATTCAGGATCAAAAATTAAACCCTTTGTCCAAATTTCAAGTAGGTACATCAAAAAACAAGAAACTAAGTAACTAAGTCAAACAATATCAAATAATAATATCAAAAGTATTCAGTTGATATCTTAATTCAATTCGCATCATAAATTATATTCCTGGTCCAACTTTCAAGTCTGTACATCAAAAAACAAAAAGGTAGGTGAAATGATTTCACAAATATCAAAAACAGCTCAAATGATGCATAAATTCAAGTATGCACATGAAACTCAGGTTCAACGGTATGTCCCAAAATTTTTTCAAATGTGCTTTCTCCAAGTTTGAATACAGTTAAACAAAAAGTGAAAAAATTATAACAATTTTTAACAAAATTCAATAAAAAAATGAGCATACAAACTCATCTTTGTTATTAACCCTTTCGCTGCCAGAGGGTTATTTTTTATTGATCACCTATTTGCCAGGAGGTTTTCTAAGAAATTACTTTATTATTAATTCATATAATTATTATTATTTGTTATTGTTATTAGTATTATTAAAATTATATATGTTTCCAAATCTGCTAGTATGTCGATGGTAAAATTATCTATATATTTATAATTATTACTATAATTCTTATTATTATAATTATTATTTTTATTATAGAAACGGCAAAAGCCGTCCATAAGGCAAATACGCCGAAATTAATAGTGACGGCATATGCCGTCCCTATAGCAGGGGAAAACATGTAATGTTTCTTTAGGCCTAACTTTATTAATTATATCCACTGACCTACCAGTGACCCTATAATGATGCAATATGGTGTCCCAATTCTAGTGCTGAAAGATATTTACACATTATTTTATTGTTTCCTAGCAGTACCAGAAATATAGTTTTTCATTCCAACATGAGTTGTTTCCCTTTCATTATAAAAGATATACTATGTTCATCGTTGAGTAAACTTTTCTTATCATATTAATTTATTGAACTCTATGAAATTCTTACTGAATATGTCAAAATGAATACACTACGTATGGGAAGCTACATATTCTATTATAGGCCAAGTAAAGTGGTCTTTTTTCTTTAAAAAAAATGAAAAGTAGATTGGTTTCGTAAGCATGAGGTTAATTAGAAAGTATCATGAATAAATTAATATTTTAAATGAACAAAAAAGTTTTACTCTTTTCTAGTTGCTGTCGACGTTATCACTAAAAAGAGGCTAACGGCTGATGACTTTACTAAAATTTTGGTGATATTCAAACTTAAATACCTTATAACTTTAACAGAAACGAATTTTTGAAGGTATGCTTTGAAATATTTAATTACGAAATATTGACGTTTACGAATCGTATGATAAAAGGATTTATTATCATGAGAAAATATAAGTTTTTGTGACTTTAAAATAAAAATGCCGCATCTCATCGGATAGTGTGGTTATTTTCAGTCAAAATTCACGTGAAGTTAAGGCTTGCACAGGGCCAGAAATTTGTTAGCATGCTCCTTTGGATGTTGACTTTAAGTCAATAACATTGATTTACTAGAACACAGTTGGGATATGTTAAAAATAGATGAATACTTACCGTCCGTCAATTGTGTTTCCTACGCCGACATGTATATACTGGTACAGCTGTCGACGCTTGAACTGCTGATCAATGCTACACTGATATTGGTCAGGCGCGGCTCTATTTGTACTTATACATTTTAACCGGCTTAGTACTTTAAATTATTTTTTATAAACTGTCGATTTACTAGACAGATTAACAGTTTGCATATTTACCAAAGTAGATGTGTTACAATTCATTTGAAATACTGCAATCTTATTGGACAAAAAATATTTTCAACACTAAAGTGTAATTGGAAAGGAGGAACATAATCAGAATGTTTAAATGTTATTCACTGCACTTACTTAATACCTTATGCAGCACACAGCGACGAACAAAAGTAAAGTGATTGCAATATAGAGACCTGAACCACTAAGTAAATTATGGCTAACAATTGTACTTAAATTCAATTTAGTGAAATGAACTCACAAATAATATTATTTTCAATGCGTCGAGGATAGTGGTTTTGGTAATGTACTACATGTATATTGATACTACAGTTCACGTAATGAAAATAAAATGCATGTTCAATGACAGTCGAAATTTATATATTTGGCGTTCATGGATTTGACAGTTTAAATCTTTCTTTTCGAATAGTGAAAAATGGCACTGTTTAGATGATACAGAGGACAGGGTACACGTGTATGAATTTAATGAATGATATTAAAATACGATTAGTTCTTTGATAATATCTAAAACACAGTTTGCAGATTATATTATTAAAAATGTCCATGATACGTTTGCTTTTAAGGTTTTTTGTTTCTAGACTGTTTACTTCACAATTAAAATCATACATAAATAGTCGGGCATGGGGGCGGGGCTTGACAGCTAACAATTGATTAAGATTCTTTTCACATCAACCACCCTGAATGTAAATAAACCATAGGAATGGAATACAATATATTTCAAGTTGAGCATTAAATATTAAATGGTAGACATTACATTGTAAAATAAATAATAATTGAGCAAACAATAATTGATTTTCAAACTTCTTAAAATGACCATTAAAGAGTAATTTGAGTATTTATATTTAACCATTATTATTATTTTGACGGGGATATATGCTAGTAAGATATGGTACTCTGCACCTCGTAAGGACTCAAGTTGTTTTGTCTAGATATGTGAACAATTCATGAGCTTGGTCCCGGTAGTAGTTAACAATTTTGTCTATGTGAAGTGTAAAATCCAGTACCTATAAAGAGGTAACAATCTCAATAAGTTCTTTGAAAATGAATTTTTGTTTTCATTTTTAATAATATATAAGTCAAAGGAAGATTAACTTACCTATAACGATCCCAACCACTTGCATGGTCTTTAATTGTAAACTTTGGAATTCAATATTCTGTTAACTTTAAAAGTCTAACGGCGCATGCCACTTCTTTATATGCTAATGCTTCAGCTATAGGGTTTGAACTACTTACTTTTTTATTTGTTAGTTAAAACTGAGAATTCGTTTGGTATGATGTCTCATCTAAAGTATGACATTTGGGCTAAAATTATTATATTATTATTGTTCCCCTACAGAATAAAAATAATTATTTCTGGTGTTGAATGAATTGTAAAATAAACAAAACAAAAAAGTGTTACTTTGCCTTTATGAATTTAGTCTTTTTAGCTCGTCCATTTCGGATAAAAATGTCGAGTAATTATAATCCACGAGTCTGTTGTCGTTTCAGTCGTCGTCATTAAAAACTTTTATTAATGTAACCTATTATTTAAGACTAACCTTGAAATACTTGCTCCACTTTACAAGATGCAGTTGTTAGACAAGGAGGCATAAATATCTAAGCTTTTTTGTTGGAGATATGCCCTTTTTTAAAATAAGATATTGATGCATAGTTGGTTATTAGACCTGACAAGTATTATACTCTTGTTAATTATGTTCTTCACCAATAGTTAGGTGGCCTTCGCCGAGCGAATATGTGCCCACTATAAAGAAGAAAGTAATGATAGAAATGTGTACATTGTCATTAGTTTTTCGACTAAAACATTTAACATTAAAAGCACCAAATATGTAATATGTTGGCATTTCCCTTCTCATGATGATGATGGTGATGATGATGATGATGACAAAATGGAAACACAATTGGAAGTACAATATAGCAAAGTCAACCAGATAGTGATGTGTATGTCTTGCATTTGTCATTCTCTCCTCTGTGTTAAGAATAACAAAATGGTAAACACTATTTCAAGGACAAAATATATAAACTTCGTTGCCTTGATATTATAATCAAATCATTTAAATAAGCTATCAACAAATTAGCTTAGGCATTTTTGAGACTTCTCTGACAGATAATCATCTCCAGGACATGATTACCTATGAAGGTACAATGGTATTAAAGCTGAAGGGTGTTTTTTGCATTAATTTTACCTTGTAGATATCTCGACAAAAGTTGTTACAAAATATTACCAATATCACCAAGAAACAGTTTAAGCTTCCAGTTCACCCTACTATAGGAATATTATTCTTCACTAAGTATTATTGTAACAATATCAAAGAAAGGTACACACCATAATTATATTGTGAGGAATATCACATGCATCTATACATAGGAACAATCAATGCATTGCATAAATTTTAAAATATTTTTTCTTAAAACATTTCGTTTTTGTTTGTTTGTTTGTTTGTTTTGGGATTTACGTCACATCGGCACAGCATAGGTCATATCGCGACATTCCAGCTTTACTGGTGGAGGAAGACCTCAGGTACCCTTCCGTGCATTATTTCAGGCACGAACGGGCATCTGAGTAGAACCACCGACGTTCCGTAAGCTAGCTGTATAGCTTCCGTAAAACATTACGTAAAACGATTTGAAATATATGTATGTTCTCATACCATCTACTTTATTTCTTGACTTGTCTCTGCCTCTATGTGCAGAATAGAAAAAGGCATATTTTAGATAGAATCTTATCACAAGCGAATTAAAGAAGTCATGAGTGGCTAATAAATAAAGATATGACTGATTCGTCATCTAAATTCATGACATATTTCGACATTCCTCTAATTCCATTGGATTTTAAGTGATTTATGTTGGAATGTTAACATCTTTGTCATTAAAAAGAATTGTGTTTCATCCTATTCCTCCTGCGCGAGGGAATTGATCATTTAATCAATAAATATTACCATGTCTTGTAATCTGAAATTGTTTGTATTTCACAGAAAACTGATACAAAAAAGCCCGAATCATTATTTACTCGGGGAAGAGTCTTGAACTGTTAAAATACCCTTACGTACTCTAAATGCCTTATTGTAGCAACAAAACGAATTGTTTTATTTTATTGGAATTGAAACAGAAGCATACATTTAAACGACTTGTATATCATAGAAACACATATTGCTTTCAAAATAACTACTGACGGCTCGTACAATTCAGAAAGTTCATAAAAAATAAGTATTTGTAAAAATTCAAATTTTAAGAATATGCCACGGTCATGAATGACATCTATCAAGGTCTATGCAGATATAGATGCATACATTGTATATATATAATTTCGTAAGCGCTAAGATATCAAACAGATAGTTAATAAGTATTATTCTAAAGACTAATGATAAATCCTTTGTTGCCATACAATATGAAATAAATACTTGGACAGTAGAAAATAATGAGCGTTTGATTTAGTTTGTCTTGTCTTGGTTTAAATGCGAACAAACATCCGTAAATTATAAATATCGGTTATCAATCCACGGTAAGACAAAGAAAACTATACCTGTTAGATTGAGAGCATCGATAAGTTAAAAACAAAGGTTGGGCATTATAAAAAAGCAAGACAATGGTTAATTGTTGATAAATATTTAATCACAACTTTGTTGGTTTTTTTGGGTTAAACACACTTTGTAACATTTAAAAAGGAATGTGAATAGAACACAATTCGCTTTGTGTTGGATTTCCATTTTAATGCCATGCGGCTTACAAAACCAAGCTTTAAAACAATAAGCCGGAAAATCAGTTCCCTGGCGAAATTGTTATAAGTTATATTTTAGACAATTCATTATTTACGATCACTGTTTGAAGACAAAAACCATTTGCCTTTATATAAAAATGATTATTTTTAAAGAAACGACAGAAATCGTTTTAGGTTTATGATACCATGTCTTGGATAATGATCCCGGACGAACAATTTTAAGTCGCTAAAATAGTCGAAATTACTGATATCTACTTTTCATAGCCATAAACATCTTTAAGAAAAAGACAGAATTGTTATCCTAATTAGCAATGTCTAGACCGAAGGCTGTACGTCCTATAACTCTCAATTATTTTTTACTTAGATAAGAACACTTATTCCATAGACATTATTTAATATCCTTTATTGCCATCGATTTGTAACGTATGCATTATTTTTGTACAAAACCGTCATTGTTAAGATTGTTTGAAGTGGATCGGTCTGCAACGGGCACATTTCCTATATCAAGTAATTCAAATATTGATGAAAACAATATAAATGTATCAATTTTGAAATTTGCATAACCTATTGCTTGGAAAAACAGTTGATACAGTGAATTAGTATGAACATTAAACAATTCATATGATGTAAAATATTTTGTTCTAGAACAATTTATACATACATATAAATATGTGTAATATTGGATAATGTACCTGGCACATGCCAAACCATTCATATAAAGTTCGTTGATGGTTCGTTGTTTTTGCTGATACTAAATACTATCTACATAATTTTCCATTGGCGGACCTTCCATTATAGACCACTTATTATAACATTAAGCTAAAAATTTAAATGTTCGAAAATTCTTAACACAAATGTTATTTGAAAGCGATAAAGAACTAGATTGTTTACGTTAAAATGACTCGATGTGGAGATAAACTGTACGCCTTTATTTAGCTTATAAAAACTTAAATTGATGTCTAATAAATTTATATTTTATAGTAAAAATAATAATTACAGTCTTCCAAATAGTGTGAAATAGTTGATATTTAGACAAAAGAGAACTGCGACAATAAATCGGTGAAAATGATAACTAAGCTGATAAATATTACGTATATCCTTGGAGTAAGCTTTGTTTGCTATCACAGAAAGAAGCTTTAAAACCTCTGATTTTTAACTGCCAAATGTTATCTGACAGAATAATCTAATCAAAGCACAGAAGTCCCTGAATTTGTTTGGGTCTCAGAATGTCAGAAAGGTGTTTTTCAGTGTTTTAACTGTAGTAAATTGGCTATAAGACTAATTGCAACACTGATATTCAATTCAATGTTTATTTGACGTAAACAATTAAAAAAAAAGAGTTGCCTCAACTGGGATTTGAACTCCAGACCTCTCGATTCATAAGCGAGCGTGCAAACCCCTCGGCCACGGTGAAGTTATATGCAAATGGTCTGAAAAAAACCCAAATATTATTCAAAATTTAAAGGGGTTTGTAACCCCTTATTTTTTGACGCAAAATCTGTTTTTTTAACCCACAGATTAAAAAATCAGGGGAAGCTTACGGGTAAGCATGTATAAAACAATTTTAAAAAATCTTCGACCTTTCGGGAACTACTTTGTTTGGGAAAAATTAAGGGCCCCTGTTTTTGACAATTTAACGCTTTTATCCCCCTTGGGAATTTTTT
The DNA here is from genome assembly GCF_026571515.1 of Ruditapes philippinarum. Taxonomy (NCBI): domain Eukaryota; kingdom Metazoa; phylum Mollusca; class Bivalvia; order Venerida; family Veneridae; genus Ruditapes; species Ruditapes philippinarum. Next base: position 210,367 of record NW_026854090.1, read on the forward strand.
CGGCGTTAGTGTACATATGGGGGAAAGGGTAACCGTTCAAAAACGGGGGAACACTTTAGGCTTTTTCCCAATTTAACGCCAAATTTGGCTCTGAAAATTTTGCTACCATTATTTGTTGGGTCGTCAATTTGTTTGGTCGGACGACCCAAACAAATAAAAACTAATATTTACACTTTTACAACGCATTATTAAAGCATAGTCTATTGCTGGTGATTTAATATAAACAAAGGAATGATAGTATTATAAACCGTTTTGCATGAATCCAAAAGTTATTTATCCAACACTTGAAAGTGATAAAAGTACAAAATATAATGCAAACATTTGAAATAATGATGCAATTTATTCAAATATATCGCTTCACCTTAGAGATATATGCACCTTAGAGATATATGCGTGTGTCTTTGTTGTCTTTTTATGTACATGTATCTTCCGTCGTTAAAAGAAGACAGCAGCTTCACCCGTGCAGCCCTTGTCCCTTTAATTCCAATATGGGCCCGTTTTTGGTCTTTGTTATTTACACATTGTGTGTCCCTCTCCTTTGCCGCCTTTGTGTCCGCTCCCGGTTGTGGTTTTGTGCCTTCTTGGTGCCCTGCTTGGGTGTGTGTGTGGGGGGGGGGGTGTGTGCTGCGTCATGTGAACGTTGCCTTTGCCTTGTTGATCTTTATTCTTGTTTTCAATAGCATTTTCTTACAATGCAAATTAAACCAAGTTTGAAAGGGCTTTATATAATGTAATACATTTAGATGTATTCTTGGTAAAATTGTATTGCTTCAATATATTGCTTCGATATAATTATATAACCATAATCAGAAGGAAAATTAAATTTTATTTTATAATTTGACATTGATTATGGTAATATATAAACTACAAACATATAGTTCTTTTCAATATTTAGATCATTTCATGTATACAAAAATGTTTGTACAAATTCGGAATATACTCAGCTTAAATATGTTGAAGGGCAACATAAAATATTGCTTATTGTAATTATGTCCGGAATTTTTAGGATGATAATGTTTTTACTACCAAGCAGTGACTGGGAATATATTTTCCTTTGACGGAAATGGCATCTTAAATTGCATATCTTCATTATGTATGCCAACTTAAATATAATACTTGTCAATGAAGACTATTGCATCTTTTAAAAATAAACGATCAGTATTGAAGTTGGTTTGCGTATTTGCTTACAATTCAGGATCATAACGTGATATTTTGTTCGAATATGAACTTCAAACCAAGTATAATAATAATTATCCAAAAATAGAGCAAAATACTCGGTAATTAATTCCAAAAAATATTTTTCTCAAATTGTTTTGTTTCATATGTCAGTATATACAAAAGTTTTGATACAAAAGTGTGAACATAGCCTTGGATTCAGGCGTATAAGCACGTCACAGTTCTTTGATTCAGGCGTAAATGGTGTTGCTTTTACACGCATTGCTTAACACCTTTTTTCGGATTCGGGCGTTGATATATTAGCTTTCTCATAACATATAAGCTATTTCTTTAGAGCACGTTTATAACATAAGAACGTTAAAAATCGACAGACTGGAGCCAAGGCAAGATTAAACATTGTGTATAATTGACCTAGTTCTAAACCAACATGTTTTCTGAATTAGTGATGACAGACAAATGTCTATCAGACACAAGGACCGAGATCAATTGTCACAGAGAAATTTGACCTTGCTCAAGGACGTTACCAGTGATTTCTGGATTTCTAATTCGATGTTCATCCTACTGATATATTGATCAGGTGGAGTAATTTCACAACTCTTAAAAGATCAACAAAGTAAGGAAACGTTTTCAGAACACAGCCCTAATACAACCCAGCCACGCGCAACTTCAGTAACGTTGATTTATGATGTCGTTGGTTTTGTTTTAAATTAGCTTCCGCGCGTTATTATCATTATTTTTATTGAAGTTACAAATATTTTGTTTACATTGTATATGTCTGTTTATCATTTAAAGCCAACGAAAAATACTCATCTAGTTTAGTTGAGGATAGAATCAAATATAACATGAGAGTATAAAGAATAACATTGAATCTTTTCATATGAGTTTGCTTTTCACCTTCAAGAAAACTCTGATTAAAATGCATCTGTTTGGAAAAACATGACAAACAAACACAGGGATCATATTACAAAACACAGATAGTTCATTTGCACTCGTTTTTTTTCTCTATAAAAATGAGACCCTGATTTTCTAACGGATAAAAAAAATTACAAATAAGTGATGATAAATCCGTCCCATATTTGTAATGTAGTGTGCCTTATTGTAGAAAAGAAACTTCTAGTCAATGCCAATTTGGTAGTCATAATATATCTGTTGTTTAATAATTGTTGTTATACTGTCACATGTCCAAATTAACCATCATTTTGTACTTTTGTTGCATTCCTATAAATTCCTGAAAGCATATTTGCATCGATTGAAGTTTTACTTTTTTGCCGATAAATATGGATTGAATATGGCACACGCTTTCTATAACTTGGTGACCATACGTCGCTTTTCATGAAATGGCACGGAAGTGTCACATTGAAGGTTTCATGTTTACCGGCGTATGAACACATCTGCAGATGTTTCTAAATTCAAAAGTTTACCATTTCATGTTTAAATGTTAAATTCTGCTTAAGGCGGTGCAAGGGGCGTGGACGGTAGTTTGCACTTAACAGTACCGTCCACGAACAGGCTCAATCAAACCGAGCCTGCAATATTTTCAATTTTGTCATTTCGGGCTTTCTTGAGGGATTCTTATTTTCTCTATTTTGAAGCGTGTGTGAACACAGTCCGTTTTCTGTATGTCTATAAACGTTTGACGTTTACATGCATTGATTTTCGTTTCTTCTTTAAATTAGTATATACCTGATAACTAAACAATTATATAAGTATACTGCTGATGATGTGTGTATAAAATTTAAATATAATTTCAATGTAAATAATTATTTAAATTCGAATATTATATGTGTACGTTGTGTCGTGCATGAAATTAAGTTAACGGTACATGTAAGAATAAACAAGCAGGTTTTAATTTCTTCATGAATTAAAAACTTGAGAATTGCAATTTATTTATTCGTTTCATGAAAAAAAATGATATCATTAGTATAATAACCAATTCAATTATTTTAACGAAGCAACCTAAATGTTGGTAACGTTATTGTTTTACGTTACCTGTTTTCCCCTTGAAAATTTCTTATTACATATCAGAATCTCCAATGTTATTCGACTATTTTTTCTAATTATAGTTCGAACAGTGATTTATATTATTACATGTATGAACCTATTTGAATATTGCAAACACAAATTATTAATTTTATAAGAAAAAAAGCATAAAATGAAATCGCCATTAAGTTGTATGCCTCCTACATTCTAAAATGATCTATTTCACAATCAGGTAATTTATTATCTTTATTAAATTTACTTCAAGGAACCTTTGTTGCCACAGAAGAATATTTAGATACTTTTACAGATTCACTATATTTTACCATCATAAATCAAGAAAATAATACAAAAATTCAGACATCACTTCTTTTCAAACTACATACATCCATTATTTAGCAGAATTAAAACAGGATCTTCTTAACCTGGAATTAGAAATCTAGCAGGATATTTAAACTGAAACCAGAAATCTATATGCATTTATGTAACCAGAAATGGCAGTTAAAGAAATTATAGAGCTTTAAAGTGAAGGAAAGATGCTAGTTTTGTATCATTTTAAATCATGACAAAAACTGTTCAATATCTTTTAATGCAAAAATATTAGTTAATGAATAACTACAACGGCAAGTATGTTTTAACGAGGATAATCTAAACTGAAAGGTTGCTTTGTTTTGATGTATTTCAATGATCTCTTTTTCAGATTAATTGGGATAGAATGCAAGTTAAATCTCCGGAATAATTATTTTGGTTATTTTAAATTGACTTTTGCCAACATCTTTATCACCTGAAATGATGAATGCATAATTTATTGTTCATAAATTCTAAACTGTATTTCTGTAATTTAGTTTCACATGTTTTTGACATAATTTGAAAAACCAATAAATCAAATTACAAATGACATAAGCTTGACGGAGTGTGAGATTCTACCAGACCGTTTGCATACAATTTCATTTATATGAACTTAATCAGCAATAAGTACAGTTAAAGTGATTTAGCATTTTGTATGGAAGTCACAATAATACTGTGTTTGCGTTATTCTACTTAAATAATGACTAATACTGCATTTAGTGGTACTTTCCATAAGTGATTTCATTATATAAACGATAAAACTCTCATGTTTGCCTTTTTTATGAAGACAAATTTGTAGTAGTCTCTGAGACATAGTATTGCTTAAGTGATTTATATTTGAAAGTTGAATAATTTTATAGAAAAGAAACATTATGAGTTTCATTTTAGTCAGGAAAGAGAAAATCATTCTATCAGCGATTTTTTTGTTTTTTGTTGTTGTTTTTACGGAAAAAAATGTTCTTCTATAAATGGCTTTTATAGAAAATCAAGGTTTGCATATCACAGCCAATGTCAGTCATGAATGGCCACACATGGAACGCATAGTTCATTTTGACGTGCTGGTTCCAGGTTTCACCCTGGACGCTTCAAGATTTAAACGTTTGACGTCATGGATTGATGAAATGAACAGAGTACATGTTCCTTATTACGGCCAAATTGTGATCGCTATATGTCCGAACGAGTCTCATTTAAAACTGCCACTATTACATTGGTGTACATCCTACTGATATATTGATCATCAGGTGGAGTAATTTCACAACTCTAAAAAGATCAACAAATTAAGGAAACGTTTTCAGAACACAGCCCTAATACAACCCAGCCACGCGCAACTTCAGTAACGTTGATTTATGATGTCGTTGGATTTGTTTTAAATTAGCTTCCGCGCGTTATTATCATTATTTTTATTGAAGTTACAAATATTTTATTTACATTGTATATGTCTGTTTATCATTTAAAGCCAACGAAAAATACTCATCTAGTCTAGTTGAGGATAGAATCAAATATAACATGAGAGTACAAAGAATAACATTGAATCTTTTCATATGATTTTGCTTTTCACCTTCAAGAAAAACATGACAAACAAACACAGGGATCATATTACAAAACACAGATAGTTCATTTGCACTCGTTTTTTTTCTTCATAAAAATGAGACCCTGATTTTCTAACGGATAAAATACAATTACAAATAAGTGATGATAAATCCGTCCCATATTTTTAATGTAGTGTGCCTTATTGTAGAAAAGAAACTTCTAGTCAATGCCAGTTTGGTAGTCATAATATATCTGTTGTTTAATAATTGTTGTTATACTGTCACATGTCCAAATTAACCATCATTTTGTACTTTTGTTGCATTCCTATAAATTCCTGAAAGAATATTTGCATCGATTGAAGTTTTACTTTTTAGCCGATAAATATGGATTGAATATGGCACACGCTTTCTATAACTTGGGGACCATACGTCGCTTTTCATGGAATGGCACGGAAGTGTCACATTGAAGGTTTCATGTTTACCGGTGTATTAACACATCTGCAGATGTTTCTAAATTCAAAAGTTTACCATTTCATGTTTAAATGTTAAATTCTGCTTAAGGCGGTGCAAGGGGCGTGGACGGTAGTTTGCACTTTACAGTACCGTCCACGAACAGGCTCAATCAAACCGAGCCTGCAATATTTTCAATTTTGTCATTTCGGGCTTTCTTGAGGGATTCTTATTTTCTCTATTTTGAAGCGTGTGTGAACACAGTCCGTTTTCTGTATGTCTTTAAACGTTTGACGTTTACATGCATTGATTTTCGTTTCTTCTTTAAATAAGTATATACCTGATAACTAAACAATTATATAAGTATACTGCTGAGGATGTGTGTATAAAATTTAAATATAATTTCAATGTAAATATTTAAATTCGAATATTATATGTGTACGTTGTGTCGTGCATGAAATTAAGTTAACGGTACATGTAAGAATAAACAAGCAGGTTTTAATTTCTTCATGAATTAAAAACTCGAGAATTGCAATTTATTTATTCGTTTCATGAAAAAATGATATCATTAGTATAATAACCAATTCAATTATTTTAACGAAGCAAGCTAAATGTTGGTAACGTTATTGTTTTACGTTACCTGTTTTTCCCCTTGAAAATTTCTTATTACATATCAGAATCTCCAATGTTATTCGACTATTTTTTCTAATTATAGTTCGAACAATGAATATTATTACATGTATGAACCTATTTGAATATTGAAAACACAAATGATTAATTTTATAAGAAAAAAAAGCATAAAATAAAATCGCCCTTAAGTTGTATGCCTCCTACATTCTAAAATGATCTATTTCACAATCAGGTAATTTATTATCCTTTATTAAATTTACTTCATGGAAGCTCTGTTATCACAGAAGGATATTTAGATACTTTTACAGATTCACTTAAATTTACCATCATAAATCCAGAAAATAATACAGACATTCAGGCATCTCTACTTTTAAAACTACATACATCCATTATTTAGCAGAATTAAAACAGGATCTTCTTAACCTGGAATTAGAAATCTAGCAGGATACTTAAACTGGAACCAAAAATCTATATGTATTTATGGAACCAGAAGTGGCATTGAAAGAAATCATAGAGCTTTAAAAGGACAGGGAAGATGCAAGCTTTGTATCATTTTAAATCATGAAAAAACTGTTCAATATCTTTTAAAGCAAAAAATATTACTTAATAAATTACTACATGATCAACTATTTTTAACTCCTGTTCGGACGTAAACGAAGATTATCTAAACTGAAAGGTTGCTTTGTTTTGATGTATTTCGGTGTTCTGTTTTCAGAGTAATTGGGATAGAATGCAAGTAAAAACTCAGGAATACTTATTTTGGGTTATTTTGACTTTTGCAAACATCTTTATCATGTAAAATGATGAATTGATAATTTCCAAACCCTATTTCTGTAATTAAGTGTCACATGTTTTTTTTGGACATAATTCGAAAAGCAAATAAATTAAATTACAAATGACATAAGCTTAGCGGGTTTTAGATTCTACCAGACCGTTTGCATACAATTTCATTTAAACTTAACAGTTAAAGTGATTTAACATTTTGTAGTGAAGTCAAAATAATACTTTGTTTACATTGTACTACTTTAATAACAACTAATTCTGCATTTAGTCAAACCTTCCACACGTGATTTCATTTTACATTGTATACACGATAAAACTCTCATGATTGCCCTTTTTAAGAAGACAAACTGTCTCTATTATTATTATTATTATTAATATTATTTCTTAAGTGATTTATATTTAAAAGTAGAATAATTTCATAGAAAAGAAACATTATGAGTTTTATTTCAGTCAGGGAAGAGAAGAAGCGATTTTCTTTTACGGAACAAAAATGTTGTACTGTAAATAACTTTTATAGAAAATCGAGGTTTAACACATTACAGTCAATGTCAGTCACGGTATGGGTGTATCATTTCGTGGCCGGTATTAACATAATCAAAGTTGACCTTAATATCCATACTCCTATAAAATATTTTAAATCTGAGAATGTTTCAGTGAAGAAAAAACAGCATTTTTTTTTGGCAAAACGTCAATTACTACAGTCGTCAGTTTCTTAATGCTTTTGCTGGAAAAAACAGTTTAATGTTATTTCCAAACCCAAACGCCTCGGTTATCTAATAACTTAAAAATACTTTTCTCTGCTACGAATCAGAAGGCTTTTCTAAAAGAATGTAAAAGCAAGGCAAATGGTACAATATTGCGTATCAAGATTACATTCAATGCCATTAATGTCCGTAGAAAAGACTTTTTCCATACATTGTAATTAGAAATTAGCAAGAATAAGAAATAAAGCTGGATAAAGAGAAATTATATCATTATTGATTCCGTTATCTAGGTTGTGATACGACATTCTGACGTCATTCTGTCTCATTTAAACATTCGAGAGAAGGATAAGTATATTGTATTTTCCTTTGTCCAAATATTTCTGGTATTTTTGTTTTATTTCGAATCATATTAACAAATTTAAGTTTCAAATTGAATTTCGGTACTTATTCATTTTTACAAAATTTTAATACATAATATCATTTAAGACACAAATAACTTGAGTTGGAATAAACTGAGACAGATTGTAAACAAAGTTTCCATTTACAAATATCTGAGAAAATTCAATTAATCACAACATTTAATAGACCTACAATGCATAGAAACAATGTATTCGAACACATACCAAACTACATAATTTTATTAATTTATCGTTCATAGTTCGTTATAGAAGATGGCTTCATTCCATTATATCCCCTCTTTCCTTATACATGCTTTGCTTCGGTATTTAAAATGCAATTTGTACATGAAAGATTGATGCAGTGCTTATATTTAAACAAACGACTTACATAGAAATTACTGGTATTTGAATTATCCCATGGACGTAAAAATATTTGAACGTAATATTTCAAATGTAATTGAACTTTTTTAAATCTTAATTAATATGATTAGAAACATTTCATAGATATTTGAAAAAATGTTATAGTAATTTACCTGCATGTACTTATGGCAACAAATAGTCTTACCTTTATGGTCCTCGTTTTCTCAAAAAGATATATTTAGTCCATTCAATTATTAACGTACGAAATGTACTTTTTTTAAACATCTTAACTATTAGGAAATGTTGTAACTATGTTTCGTTCTTCTTTTTTCATGGTGTAAATTTTGCAATTTTCATCTATTTTCTTTATCTAACAACCCATATAATAAGAAAATTATGTGCAAATTTGAATAACAAAAATGAATAACATAAAAGCGACACATTTTATTCATGTCATATAAGGTTTGGTGTGTAAAATTTTGCTTAATGAATTAACCGGATACTGTTCATTAAAGCAATGCAAATGCAGGAGCTGTATATTAATACGAGTATTTATATGATTCTACAGAAAATATTAAGAAAACGATAATCAGTTCTGAAGCTGATTCGTAGTAGTGCATTCAAAGTACTTGCTTTCTATACAAAGAATAATTGCAATATGTAATTTTCCTTTCTTTTTTCTTAAAATGTTACTTTTGATCAATCTATCTATGTTCATAGGTTTAAACGATCCAATACAACTGGATAAATCATCGTCTGCTTCTGTTTATCTGGATTTAGAGTAGCAAAAGCAAGTTAAATGACGGCACTATTTATTGGCCCTTTTTATTTTGAGAGAACACAGTAACAGAATTTCAAAAGCGGTACCTGAATAGAACAACCGACCTTCTGTAAGATACTGAATTACTTCCTCACAAGAAAGAGGTGTAAAAGTATATGACGTAATGATATAATACACATTTGCATATAATTTCGGTTTTTTTGTTTAATTTAATACGCATTAATTCAACAATATGATAATAGTTCAGTATCTTATACGATACTTTTTTCAACTGCGTATGAACAAACAAAAGCAACATTTAATATACAAGAGTAAATTAACTTACTTGCAAAGCACTCAATCAATTAGAGAACGATACAACAATAATGTACCATTAGTTTCGGTAATCTCATTTTTCCTTGCGCACCATTACGCCCTAAGAGGATGTCGAGAATCATTATAGCACATTTATACAATCATGTTAAAACATTGCTTAGTTAAAGCAAAGCATTATTTCTTTTATTTGCTCTCGTGCTACATAATCATTGTTTAAGAGCAAACTTCTTTTTCTTCTTGTTGAAAATCGAAATGATAAAATTCCATTTACTTGCAAAGTCTTTTATTATTTAATGGACGGTCTGATTATTTGTCTAAATAGTGCACGATTACGCTCTTATGGAATGACGAGAACAATAGGAACTGAGACAATATATGCATTTCTACAATTGTATGGGATAAAACCGAAGCTCTTTATAAACTAAATCATAATCTATTTGTAACGTTTTTGTCTGCAATAGTGATTGTGTGATTGTTACTGTACTGGTATATCGTGCTTCAAGAGTAAATGTTAGTTACTCTTTTCACGATAGAAATTATTTATTATCTGCCTATGTTTACTTTATCAGGTGAATTAAACTGTGACATGCATATTTCATTTGATAAAAACAATATAGTCTTTCACTATGACTTTAGGTAAGGGGATACTAAAATGTTACTCTTAAGTAACTAACTTTCACACTTTAGTAGGAAATGAATAAGTGTATTAATATTATGTTTGTCCATATCTGATAGAAAAATAATATCTCAAGTTGATATTATGCGACCGTTTTTATTGTATTAATGCATGCATGATATAATGAACAATCTTTAAAACAACGTAACAGCGACACACGAATGTTGGTTTATCATGTCTAGATTATACACTCAAAGCGCATACCTCAATATCAATGTCTGGAATGGAATTTTCAAACATGACTTTGTCTTAGTTTTTTCCTTTTCTTCTTTCAAATGTTAGTTATTGAAAATACATGTATCACTAACAAAGACGTATTACACTCGTAACCGTTGCATTCAAAAGAAAAAAATCAAATGACGGGAATAAGTTTGTACAGTGATAAAATCAGCGACCTTAAAGGCAAAACAAATAAAATTATGTTATGAATTATTACACATATTTTTAACGCACAAATTTAATTATTTTTATAATTTTATAGTCGGCACCTGAAAGAGATATAACAGTAAATTTATCTGTTTTCTAACACATACGAATTCTGTAAGTAGTAGAATAAAATATTCCGAAGCAGTTTCTTTTACCGTTTGGCTATGGTATCGTGCATGGCTCCTAAGGCTTTGAATCAAAATACTTTTAGCCAGGTATTTTGAAATCATTTTATTTTCTATTTCAAAATTCAAACAATTATTTTGTCAATTTTGTACACTATAAATTGAGTTTGTAGCTCAGTTTCCTTATTCAGATATTGACGTCCTTAGATCTAAAATGAACTGTTCCATATGCAACGCAGTGCAAATTAATAACATAAACATGGGGAGTAAAGGCTTAATGTATAAAACTACAAATTAGAAAAGAAACATCACTATTTCCGACTTTTGTGACAATTTCATGACAGGTGGTTATTGGTCTAACATGTTCATTCCTATGGAATACAAATTCATTTTTGTCTGTGTTTTCATCAGTTGCTCTATCCGAGCTCATTTTGTCATTATAAACGAACCACTGATACGGAATTAAAAGCAGATGGCATCTGTTTCTCTTCTTTCTTGGATAATTTGTGATGCAGCTGAAAAAACAAAACGAATTATTTTCTTTATAATTAAAGTCATTTATTTGCTAAAATAACATTAACCTTAAGGTTCTTGACCTATAGTAAAAGCATACAAACACGAAGGCAAGGGAAAGAGAAATAATTTTATCAATATTTCAGTGCGTTAATTTTTTGTAATATGATATTAGATTTTATTTAATAAATTGTTAATTGCTTATCTTATTTTTTCATATCTTACAAATAAAGAGTCTATTCAATTTTACAACAGCTATAGTAAAGAATATTTTTCAAAATGTCAAAATAGGAATTCAATAATTTGATAAATCGTAATTTAAATGAGGCTCAATTGGGCCATGGCTCATATTGTTGATGTTTTCGTCTACAGTGTTATCTAAACGAACTGGAAACAATATTTTAAACTTCATCAACAATCAGCTGATGATGATAAAATTATTCTAAAATAAGTCTTATTGTAACGCCGGTTGTTTTGCCTTAAAGACAAAAATATCAATAATCTGTAAATAAATATGATACGGAAAGAATCCGTAAATACAATAGCATTTAACAGTTAATAAGCAAAAATATCCAAACAATTTGGATTAAATATACAAATTGAAAGCAAACAGAAAGTGCCGCAAAAAAGCAAGTTTTTAAACATATCTGATATAATTGATTGTAACCTTCATTTTTTTCATTTTTTTCATAAGAGCTTTTAGGAAAGATGTTTTGTATTCTGACAAGTTCGAAAGACAGCTTCTGTTTTATCAATGACCAGGTAATTATGCCGTCACTATTATAAATGAAACATTTAAATAGAATCTAAAGAAGTTGGCACCTAATTTCCTACCCCCTTATATAGTGTGTAATGCAGCTGAAAACGTTGATAACATTTCTAATTAAAAACTGCTATTTATGTGCGAAAGAATGGCCTTAAGGTTCTTGACTTGTAATGCAAACAAGCAGACAAGTAAACAAATCCTCCCACCATATGTTCATTGCTAAAAATAATGTTATATTTTCCTAAAAAAAAACACATTGTATCGTATACAGTTTCAAGAATGCCAACTCTGGAATTAAATTGTATAATTAGCAATGTCATTGCTAATTAACTGGTATTGAAGATAAGTTTAACAATGTTTAAATGTTTGATGTTTACATTTCCAAGGTTTTTGTCAGACAATGTCAGGACCATTGTAAATATCAAAAACTGGTAACAAAATTAATGATTCATCCAGGCAGCCAATAACATTTACATCGCCTACTAAATTAACCGCCTTTTCAGTAATGAATTGTTTATCAGATTGTAACTAAACAATTTGCTGGAATATTCCGAAAACAGAATTGTTCCCAGGGTCTTCATAGATTAATTAATTATTGTAAAAGAAATATCGTGCACGGTAATTATGCTTTAAGAATTAATTAAGTGGGAAATTTGTAGAGGAGCTTCAGATTTTTGCAAATCACATGCTTCGATTTTATTGAACAGTACTACAATGTCTGTTCAATAATGTCTTGTATTGTAACGTTAAAAGAGATAAAAAAATGACCATAGAATATCCTTAAACATGTATCTTGAACGAATCCATGTTTAACATTATTTTTTCACTAAATTTCGTTTTTATTTCATTTTCAATTTTTGTTTCTTATTATGATTTTAAGAAATTGTGAATAATTTTGATGCACGAAAATAGGAAATGTTGTTTATAATCCGCTTAATCGATTGGATTGAAAATAATTCGACATTTTCTTCTTTTGAATTGGTATATCTTAAAGGTTTAAACATTAACTTGTTTTCAAAAAGTGTACAATCTGGCATCTATATTATTAGCACATTTATTTATTAAGATCAACATATTGTTACTTCATTAATTTTAAGAAATATAATCATAACAATACAAAAGAGTACAAAGCCGATGTAAAAGTTGCAATAAGTATCTGAAAAAAATTACAAGATATGTTGAGAACATGCTTTTCGTTTTTTCTGAAATGGGCATATTCTTATTTATTTATTTATTTTATTAGAAATGTACCTTATTATATCGTTTCTATGAATAACTCTTGTATACAGGCGAAGAGCTGGCAAATTTTACTAGTTGACCTGCAAATTTTACTAACTTTACGCTGAAATTCATGAACAAGCGTACTTGCAAATGTTTATATTCAAAACATCAAAGGTGTTTTGTTCGTCTGCTTAAACAACTTTTCTTTGTTTTTGTTCACACTGTACTTTGGATTTGTATAGGCTATGAAAATTGTTTTAACATGTTTAATGCTGAATAAAATTTTCGTATTCGTATACGACACTTAAAGTTAACATTAAAGTTTACTTGATTAATTGCTGAAAGAATGACAAAGAAACTGTTTACAGTAAAAATACGTATGTATCGCAATTGCAATTTACCACACAATGTAGTAAAGTTTAAAATATAATCTTTTTCTGCACCTTATAGCAATCAGTGAAATGAGTTGGTAGACATAACAAAACGAAATGTTTTTTGTTCTTTTGTGATTTTTTTATGTTTTTATGCAATATATGAGATGAGTGACATTGAAGAATAACTAGGATTCTAGTTCATGTCAGAAATGTGACAAAAACTTATCATGGTGATAAATAATTAAACATAATAAATTGCTGAACCATCATCAGCTACAATCTATCGATTTCTGGTTACTTATTAGTAGAAATATAAAAAGGTGTGCTTAAGTAAAACACAGAACAAAACGTAATGACGCCCTTACTTTTCACAAAAGGTTTTCAGTGGTGTTTACTCTTCTGTCTTTCTCAAAGAAACAACTCGAATTCCATATCACTCTTCTATTTTTTGAGAAATTTTGTGACTGATTCTATAAATTCTATAAATATTGTCACCAGCAGTCATTTTACATTTTCTGTGACTTCAGTTCATTATGATTAAAGACCTTTTCGTTTTTGTTATTTTCTATCAATATTACGCCAGCTTAAAAAAAAAACATAAAGAACATGGGTTATCACTATTTCTGAGATTTCATTATGTTTTTCGCGAAACAAAAGTCTTGCAAGAGGAGGGATCGAATGAAATGTTAGAGATAATGATCGGAATACAAGCGAAATCACATTCCTATTATAGAACGAAAGTTGATTTACATGTACTCTTTTTTGAGAATAAGAAAAGAAATTGTTGATTGAAAATTTTTATATCGGTTTATTTCATTGCAATCAATATTAGCATAAAACATTTGTTTTGTATCTATTTAAAGATTACTTTTTAATGTTAACTGTCATATGTTTATACGAAATGCGTATTAAAACCGCATTAGTGCACGTCGGTCTGAACAAATTTTAAATCCTATTACGGTGGCTGATTTACGTCATGTTGTTCTTCTGCCAAGAAAATGAGATCATTAAGAAGTAAAATAAGAAGTTATTCAGAGTTCTATTTTCTCATTTGGATTTATTTTCGCACTTTTGCAATCTCGAAACGACATGGCGTAATGCAGCCACGATATCTTTTTGCCATCGTACTACTTTCAAGATATGTGTTATTTATTGACAAAACTTGAATCACAATTTGATGATCACTCCATTTTCTATTGCATGTTATTGGATGACAAAAAGGTTAATTTAAATTTACTCTTTGTTCTCTTCAAACAGTAATGTATTTGTACACATTACATTTTACTAAGTACTTTTATTCAAAGCTTGTTTGCTTCAAATTCATTTTCAAGTGAACAAAAACATAAATCAGCATATGTCAATATCAGTTTACATGTCTTAAAACATCTATAACAGTAACAGTTGTCCTTTCTTATGATTTACCTTTCATATCTGAAAATGAACTATAAAAACATCAAACTATTTGCTAGCAACTTGTTGTATATTTTCTAAAATAGTTTGGTACTTCAAGGGCATGTAGCCACACTCATACAATATCTTAATTTTCGCATCTCCTAAAGAAGGTATAAATCTTTATTGGGAAGATAATGGATGAATTACCGTTAAACAAATCATATTCTATTTCTTTTTATGTTAAGTTCAGTTAAGAAAAAAAAATTAACATTTTCCCCATGGAATACAGATTAGTTATCGAAATACGCAATCTATATTTCTGAAAAAATAGAAATAATAAGTGTTACTGTTTACGATTAATTTTTTGCGAGTATTAAGAATTATTGCAAAGTTATTGTAAAAAAAACATTCACATGCAAATGCTTTACATTTTGGTTCCCATTTCCTTTTTCAACTTATGTTGTTTATATTCTTGTCCGTTCGACGAAAAATATTTTCTTTTATTTTATGCTTTTGAGTGGACTGCTGATTTGTCCGTGAAAATTGTATTTTATAATTCCACAGTGCAAATTACCAAAATATAATTTCACACTTTCCAATGACGAGACTTTGTTTTACAGATTTTCCCCATGTTGTACCTCAATTTTATTTTTGCTGACAATTATGACATTGTTAGGGCTGTTTAGGGTAAAGCAAAGCTGAAATTGTTAAATAAATTAAATTTCAAAGGTAAAACTTATTTCAAAAATCCGTTAAAATTACCAAATATCGTCACTAAATTTTTTCTTTCATTTTTATAGTCTCACGCCCGTTTAACTCACAACGAGTAAAAATGTCCATCGGTAAAAATGTTGTGAGCAACTTCCGTTCCTCATTGTGTGACACGATAAACAAGGTGAGTTTTTCATAATTTTTGAAGATTACAGACATTTATGTAAAATATCGGAATGCAGTTAGCTAGCGATGTGTTTTCCGAGTATGCACATGTAAAGATATTGCCTGTTGGTGGACAATTTGATGGAAATACCGTGCGACGCAGTCACTCGGGGTAGCTGGAAAACTGGAGACAACTTCTCTTTGGACCTAATTTAACATTGAAAACGTCGATTCTGGTGACATTTTGTGCATTCTAACATAAAACAGATGCCCACAAGTCTTCAGCGTAAATTATTATCTGAAAGTTTTCGTAGAAACGAAGATATACTCTTTTTTGCTTTAATCCTCGTTGTGAGCACCATAACCTCGTTGTGAGCAAGACAAGCGCAGTGCTTGTCTGGTTTTAATATACATGTATAATTCAAATGGCAAGAATACAATTTTCAATCTACCAAAAGCAATCAAAACGTTTTTGTACAATAGTTTTTCTTTGCAATAGTTCTTCTTTTTCTTTTTTTGAAAATTATTCTTCATATTCACAAGTCATCAGATTAACAGAAGAACTAAACAGTGGAGGTAAATCAGGTATTTTATAGTGTGGCATGTGGCACGGGTGAACATCACGGGGTGTTTATGAATATTTCAACAATTTCACAATCTGTGTGATACATACATACATGTATTTATCCTGGGCTGAAGACTGACCAAGTTATGTAAAACAAGAACTATCACGGTAAGTTGACAATGTCCCTGAAGTGGTGCTTTGTCCTTTGATTTATGGACCAGATAGATTATTTGTTTTTGGACAATTAGATCTTCAATGTGAAGGTAATTCAAGGTCAAGGTGAAATAAATATAAGTCAGTTGGAAAGTCTTGTCTAAAGGAGCATTGTGTCCAAATATGAATTAATTCCACTTACTTATAAAGAAGTTATGACCAATGTTAAAGTTTTTGGATGTTCTAGGTCATTCACGGTACAAGGTAAAAAAATACAGATCAGTTTGAATGTATTGCCTAAAGGGGTGTTGTTTCAAAATATGAGTAGAGTCCTTGACCTTCAAGGTAAAGGCCATTCAGGGGTCAAGGAAAAAAATACAGGTCCGTAGGAAGGTGCCAAGGGATGTTGTGTTCAAATATGAATCAAATCCGTTTACTAATAAGGAAGTTATAGCCAATGTTAAAGTTTTCGGACAGATTGACGGACTGACAGACGGACAGTTCAAAACTAATATGCCTCTCTTTGGGGTATGCACAACGTCTTGCAAAGAAATGCTGCTGTGCAAAAACGTTTTAATTGCTGTGGTAGATTAAATTATAGTTTCACCATCTGAATTACATATTAAAACCATACACGCACTGCGCTTGTCTTGCTCACAACGAGGTTATGGTGCTCACAACGATGATTAATGCAAAAAATGGTATATCTTCGTTTTTATGAAGACTTTCAGATAATAATTTACGCTGAAGACTTGTGGGCATCTGTTTTATGTTAGAATGCATAAAACGTCACCAGAATCGACGTTTTCAATGTTAAATTAGGTCCAAAGAGAAGTTGTCTCCAGTTTTCCAGCTACCCCGAGTGACTGCGTCGCACGGTATTTCCATCAAATTGTCCACCGACAGGCAATATCTTTACATGTGCATACTCGGAAAACACATCGCTAGCTAACTGCATTTCGATATTTTTACATAAATGTCTGTAATCTTCAAAAATTATGAAAAACTCACCTTGTTTATCGTGTCACACGTCAAAGATGGGTGCTCACAACGAGGAACGGAAGTTGCTCACAACATTTTTACCGATGGACAATTTTCACTTGTTGTGAGTTAAACGGGCCTGAGTCTGAAAAATACACTTTCTTCCACACACAAGAACTGCTTTTGATGACATTTTGGGATATTTAAGTGACCTACACGCAATAACTGCCTAATGCAATATGAAAACTTGGAAAGCAATGACAGTCATCAGCCCGAAGAATAGGTGAACAAATCTAGCGTTCGTAAGACAGCCTTTCAACAATTTCATTCTTTCCAAATTCCTAGCCGTTTTTTGAATGTTTACACATCTGTCAACAATTATTTATTGTCTGTAACAATCCTCAAATACGTTTTCTTTCTTATAAAAATATGTATAACTATTTTCCTCCCGTGAAATAAACAAATTTTAAAAATGGCGGCCGCTTATGTTACACAAGACCAGGTCTAATATTAATTCGCCAAAAGTAACGGAAAAAAATAAGGTGGGATGGCGTGACTTTTTTCTTCAACTAGAATTGTTTGTTTTTATTACAAGCAATCAATCATTCATTTTTTAATAAAATAAATAATATCATCGCCATTTAACGTTGATTGTCGAACTTATTTTTCAGCTCAAGACTTCTTGTATTTTTAAGAAATTCGACCAAAATTGAACTAATATTGAGGCTACCAGTGGGGAAAAACAGATTTTAATTTTAATTTAAAAGTAATTTTTGAAGACACTTCATTTTAACTTGTTTTTAAGCATTAAATAAAAAAGAAATTTTGTTTGTTTGTTGTGTTAGATGTAATTTTATTTCATCTTGAACTTTAAGAACAGTAATCTCTCTCGCACAGACGTTGTTTCGAATTTACACTGGCCCAGCGAATAAAGAAATAGAACGACGAAACCACTACGTTGTATACCATTACGTCACATGTGCTGATTGTACAATTTTTACACAATATGTTAAGAAACATTATTTTATACAATTTGAGTTGAAAATCGAATTTAGTGTTAAAAGGAAAGAAACAACTAAACACTGGTGCTTATGATGCATGTAGAAGAGTCTCGAGATACCCTAACAGACCCAAAATGGAACTTTTTTCATACGGTATCTGCAAAATGAAAGGACGCCTGAGAAATGTGCTCGCTTTGCCAAGGCATGTTGCTTTAAATTGATTCACTTGATTTTTACTTTAAAATATATATTATATCGTATAAAATACATATTGTTATCTTCAGGTAATTGTTAAATGAATAATTGTCCTTATGGTAATGTACCTCTCCTATTTGATATAAACATACATTCTCAACAGAGCTAATGAAAACAATGACAAAGAATAATTTACATCTGGCACGCAAATTACCTCGACAAACATATTACTTATAGAGTGCAAAAAGGTTGTACAAATCACATGGAGATACATCGATTATTTTCTTTTAATTCTATTAAGTGTTGTAAGATTAATCAAATATTGTGAACAAAAACATATTTTCGACTATATTATCTATAACATTAATCTTGAAATGTGTATTAATCTTAGTAAGAATCGATTGGTACCATTTAATGAGGTTTTGACTTCTCATATGATGCATTATAAACTTCCAAAATGCCCCACATATTTCTATTGAATATGATTATTCACGAAACTTTAAAGAAGTAGACGTTTGAGATTAGTCTGATTGTTTGAATTATATATATAAGACGCATGAAAATTAATCCTTTGTATACTTCAACATTTTGTTAAAGACGATAATATTATGAAACAGAGAAGCTCTATGATTAGAAGACAAATTATGTATTGCATGTGCATCTTTTTTCAAGTGTCTGTGTCTTCAAAACTTTCACAAAGACTTAAGGAAAGAATATATAAAAATAAATTATTTAACATAAAATTTGCACGTCGTATCGTTTTACTTGCAAATAAGATTTGTATTCAAGTACAACGAAAGAAAACGTCTTTTGATAGAAGTAAGTAGTTAAATAAGATATTGTGCAGCGTTTTAACTTTTATAATAAAATTGTTCCACAGGTATGTTTTAACACTCTGATAGATAGATCCAGATGTTTCTTTTGTAAAACACACTTTTACGTTTTTGTAGGCTGTTAAATAATTTCATTTCTTGCATTTCAAGTGGAAGATTTTTGTCTTATGGTAATTTGTGCTGTTTATAAGTGTGTTTGTGTTTTGTTGCTGTTTGTGTTTGTTGTCTTTGGTTGGAAGGAATCGTATTCATTATTATTCATACGAAGGCGTTTTATTCTTTCTTTGCTCTGGAATTTTGCATTTGATCTTCTTTGAAGTTCATTTAAGACGAATTGATGTGATGGAACTTATTCTTACCACGTGTTGTCTATTTCAGTTTGACAGACAACATGAACAATAACAGAGACGTTCACGTGTGTGATACATATACGAAGTTACAAGTTCAAAAGAAATCTTATTAGACATTAATTTTAATCATGTTAACGATGCATATTTCCCTTGTAACCTAAAATATTGCAAGACAGAAAGTAAGAGGAAAGATTATCTCAGACGGCATTTGATTAATGAACAAAAATAACAAGTGATCAGGCTAATAGTGTTATGACAGTAAGATGAAAATATGAATCAGAACTTGAGCTATCAGCAGTGATGAGCTAGAAGAAGATAATGTATATGAAGAAAAATTGTTTAAGACAGAATGGAACGAGACAGAAATCATTCTAATTATGATGATCACTGAAGTGATGACGATAAAGGTCAGTCTGGAAGTGATGCTGATGACAGTGATGAAGTTTCGAGTGACGAAGATAAAAGATAAAATTTGGAAGCGATGGTAGTGTTGAAAATTTGAGTGACAAAGGTAAAGGTCGATCTGTAAATGATGATGGCGATGACTATCGGAGTGTACCTGATGAAAATTGTTTTAGAAGGAATATTTTTGAAAGTGATGATTCATTGAAGGAAAGTGTGAACTACAAAAATGAGAATGCTATGTCCAATGAGGCAAAAGAAACCTAATGTAATTATAAGTCTGGGAATGTTTGTGAAAATTCTTGAAACAATATAGATAACCATGATAGTGATGAGTTATACGCAAGAAGATACCGTAGAAGATCATGAACCCCAGCATAAAAGGATGCGCATGGAAGATGATTAGACCAGAGGAAATAGTTGTAATGGATGATGTGTGGCCGGTGTGACAAGTTTTGGGGATAGGATTTTGATGCCGATTGGTTACAAGTACACAACATTCAATGGAAACGATGAACTCATATTTGTTTCTTATAAATATGAGGTTGACTTTGAGAAACATAATTTGAATAATTGGTTCTTTTTTGTGTGTGCCGTGAGTGTCGCAAATAGCGAAAGCAATTTTTTTTCTTCTCGTAAAAAGTTGTGCTCCGTTCGATTTTATATGTAACATGTATATATTTATTTGTTTATCACATCGCAGAGAACGACACGCCTGATTTATTCTCGTTTATAGTTAATTTCACATATTAAATTATGTTCTCAGTTTAATTGCTTCGTCAATTGTTCATTTGTATAGTTTCATTTATCATTATTTTAATAAATTTTACATGGTTCACGGACATCATGCTTTTTGTACTTTTGGTTGGATATTATATACATGTATATTAAATAGACAGGTAAATCGCTGCTAAAATGATTATTTATAAGATTGCATTACGTGGCCGATTTGTTTTTAGAGAAATATACACGTGCATATGTTCGAGGGTTCCGTTTTAGAATATTAATCATAGGGTACCCATGGTGATAATTGATAAATACTTTGTTGCAATTTGAAGTTCATTACACGTTACATAAAATACAGAACTTTACATCACAAACAAACCAACACAAGTTTTCAAAATTGTGCCTTCGGTATCTTATTACATTTAATTATATAATCAAAAATAGTTATAGGATTCCATCTTTAAAGTTAAATAAAATAAGTTCATTTTTTTCTAAATTCTATGGAACGTTTGTAAACTTTCAGCATTCATGTTTAAGTTATGAGCCCCTCGGCAAATTGTAAGCTAATCAAATATCACAAACTCCTCCAAAAACGAATATATGGTATAACAAGGATTTAGTCACACTAATTACAATACAAAATCATGCTATGATGTTATGGTATGGTATAGTAAACAAAATAACTTTTCTGTACATACAGAATAATATTTGTTTGCAATTTAAACCATCTTTTATCCGTTTCATAATAGAATATGCAATTATTTTCTGTTAAGCCATTATATCAGTATACTAGGATGATTCCTAATTAATTCTCTAATTTCAGAATGCCAGACCCGAAAATGTTCAAGTTCACTTGAACTTCCATTTATTTTGCTGTAATTGCAAATTTGTCTGAGATTAACAGCAGCTGATATTTTGTATTTGATTTTTATCCCTCAGTGAAGGTCATTGTTTGACAATGAAGAACTTTTTATGTCTGAAAGAATTGGTAATGAGCATTAACGAAGCACTAACCAAGCGTTGTGTCTGTGTTGCAATATTCTGTTTCTCTTTTAAAAAAATTTATAATGGGTATGGTTTGCAGCATACGTAGATCAACGTCTTTAAATACAATACAAAACTGCCTGCAAAAGATTGTTCAAAAGCAATAATAATAAATTTGAAAAAAAGCCTCTTACAACAAATACTCGAAGCGATATTTCATATTAAAATATACGTCATATTTTTATATAAAGTCACGTGTTTGATATTTTCTTTTGACATTTCCTTTGATTGCATTATTGAATTGCAATTAAAAAAGTCGTAGGAAAATGTTTGACTGAAATGATGAGATTATTCCCATGAGCTACCATTACCATTACACGAAACAAAAGATCTGTCAGAGACGGCACAATAATGAAATGTAAGAGATAATGTTGACACATGCATGATATCACATTTCATTTAAGGTTCAGTCAATGTTGCATATTGGAAATCATTGTTATAAGTTAGTCAGTCTTGTTGCATAGTATGTATACCAACCATTTTGCAAAGAATCCTCAAGCACACAATCTTATTGTTCAATAACATTAGATAGTTAGGGTTTATAAGTAAAAACAAGTATTGTCTTACTTATTTATGGAACTGTATCCTTTTTATTGACTCAAAAGGACTTTTTCTTACTTTCTTCACTGAAGTAACTCCGTACTTTCTGAATAACAACGGGTGTAAATGAGGCATATAACAATACAATACAGACGTTTTGTCGTTTTAAAATAAAACAGTATTAGTATTTTTGTTTTAAATTTAAATTTTAATTTTAATTTTCAATTTTGTCGTGTTGGACTTTCGGTAGGAATTCTGTTTGTTTCTATTTTACTTTCGAGTGCGCTACAATTTATCTAAAGTCTTTTAGGGCATAGGCAGGTAAATCTTCATATTGATTCATTAAATTTAAATGCCATATTTTTGACGGCTATGAAGAAATCGTACAAAATATTACTAGTTGTTTCAGTTTGAGGTGGATTCAATGCATATGTAATACTTAAATGCATGCTGGAAGTCCCATTCATCTCAAAGAGGTATAATGTTCAATGTTTAAATATAGAGGAGTATGAAGTTTCCCAACAAAAGACTTATGCCGTAAGAAAGACATTTTCATGCTTCACAAAGATATTTCTATTTTTGTAAAGTGCAACGAGGCGAAAGGGGAATCTAAAATGCATTTGTTTTATATCATTGTATTGCTATCTGTTCTGTCTGGTTGTCAGGCAAATGTAATGAGACTTGTCAGAGCCATTACAAAACTGTCATGACAGTAATTAGTTGTGTCCGTATGTCTGTATGCCCTATTGATCTGAGTTGAAAAGTGTGTTTACGGACAAAATACAACTGTATTTCTTTGTATGTAAACTTAAGTGTTGCATTCTTGGATTGAGTTTGCTGATTTAAGATTGTAAACGTGTCTTTCTACAAAATACATTTTATTAAACGACAAAACATTAACTGTTTTTAAGTGTATTAATACCAAGTGTTCATCATAACATGCGGCATATTCATTGTGTATACGCCGACAGAACAGAAGTTACTTTCTTAGCTTTACATTGTCAAATTATCATAGATCGTATCAAATTAATCCAGCTGTACACATTTTGCAACGAGAGATAAATAAGCTCCGCCCATTTCCCTGCCCACCTTATCATCGTAAATAAACGTATTTTATCTTCTTATTTCGATATTTATCATCAGCGACTGGTTCTCCTTCTGCAGTCTTAGATCACAAGGAAGCAAGAACACGCACCGGCCTAGTTTCCGTTAATCGCACATTTCAAGGTGTAAAACATTTTGGACTTGTTTAGGTGTTTGCAAATCATGACGACAGTTATTCACCAAATATAATCCGCTTGCATAATTACCATTCTAGGCTGTTATTCATTCACTATCAACGGATTTCAAATGATTATAGGCCTATAAGTTTTGAAACGTTGTAGATACCCTAATTCCTAGAAAAGAAAATCAGGAAAAAAACTCACCAGGTAACTGTCTCATTCTAACTTTAATGGGGTATTTGAGAGGAAATATTTTTCTAGGAAGTATAAATTATTGTAAATATTGTAAAGATATATTCAACATGCTCTTTTGTAAAGACAAATAAAGTTTACTGAAGGCATTCCAATTGGTATTGTAATGAGAAACATTGACAGTTAAGCTGCTACCTTACCATTTTTACATCAAAGTAGTGACTGCTAATTGTAAAACAAATGAGTACGAATGCTTCTGTGAACGAATTCAACAATTCGTACCGTTACATTATAGCTTAACCACTTTTGTATTACTTGTATTAATTGAATAACCAGAATACGTATTAACAAAATCAAAGGATATTCAAAGTTCCCTTAAATGCAGTTGATGTTAAGAGATTTATATTTTAATTTGAAATATTTTGTACTCATTATTACTGTATAGAAAAAGTTATCTCTCATTGTTTTTTCCTGTCGTGAAAAATGACTCCGCTTTTTGATATCCGTCTATTTCCGTAATAATGCCATATATTGAAGTTGCAACATCGTTTACAAATGTTAATTGCGTTCGAGTGTGGTGTTGTCAACCTTGGAGCGTTAGCTGATGCAGTTACATTCTCAACGTCATGATGTACGGCATAAAATGTGTTGTGTACGTTCTATCGTTTACATTTCTACATGTTGCAAATTTGAAGTTATACATTTCTACATACAGTTGGTTATTTATTAAAGTTACATGTTAACAGCTTTCATTTTGTCAAAAAGAGATAATAAGAACGCTTAATACCAGTGCAGCTTTTAACTCTCGGATCGACAATTTTTACTAATCTGTTTAGTAGAACCGAAGTATGAATTGTGCATTTCATAGACTGGAATTTTGGCAACGAATAGCCTCCATATGTTCGATCGTAAAGGTATTACACGCTCTAGTTAATTTATAAAATAGTTAACATAAAAATTATAAGTATATAGAAAAAAAGGCTTTTTATTTGTTGATATTCAGTCATTTGTGAATCATTACATATTAAATATTAATTCGTTCAAAGTTTAACTACATTAAACAGAACCATTATTTTTATAATTAAATTTTGTTCGTTCATAGATTTCTGTTATTGAATTGAGAAAATAGATGAAATAAATTCTAAGAGATATGTAATCAACAGTTCACCATAACCATTTGCATTATTGTTTTTTAATTTTGATATTGTTCCGGAAAATGACTGTGTTTTACAAAATTGTGTTTTAAAATTAAAATTAAATTTTAAAATTCGATTCCTTCGACAACTATCATTTCTTACGTGTGCAATTACATTTCAAACAGCCGTGAGCTGGTGATTAAATCCATAAAAATGATAAAGCAAATACTCTTTATGTGCTATCAACCATTCCAATTTAAATCTAAAGGTTCCAATATCAAATTAAAATGATGGTTCTCATATTTTGTTCAATGAAGATGTTTTTAACTTTTTGTATCTTTCTCCTTTAAATGATCTGATTTGTTTTCTTTGGTATACACGGATAGAACCAATTCTTATTGTTATGAATTAAGAAAAACAGATGAACAATCTTTCGCGACCATGCTATTTCACGGGGGAGGAAGTGTTACACGAAGGATCGAGTTCTACCAAACAAGTTTAGATAAACATATGAAATCTTGCTCGGGCATTTCAGACAGATATACATGTTTGATTTGTTCAAAGGTGTTCAGGTGTCAATCATCCTTAAAGGACCATACTCAGGCTGTCCATGAAAAGATTGATTTTCAGTGTCCATGTGGGAAGACATACAAGTGGCGTACAGCCTTAGCAAGGCACCAAAAGAAATGTGCAAAACGTTAAATTGTTATTTTGCTCCTTCTCCGCGTTATAATTCTAAGTTTCTTCACAGTTATTTTTTATCGTTTTTATGTTTACCATGTTTACCAATGGGGGCGACGAGGTATCACTATGGGACAGTTGCATAGTTCTTAAGTAAAAATATGCTACCATGAAAAAATAAACACTTACACTGAAACATTTTCTTTGAAGATTTCATTTTGCGTTGACATTTTCACGGGTCATTCAGTAAGACGTGTATTAAAGTAAAAGATTAAACAATAAATGTAAAATCCTTACATTGAACATGTCGAATTTGAGAAAATTATACTTCTTATTAATGTTTTGTTTTTCATATTGATCCTGTTGTAAATTTTGTGATATTTTCGTTTGTATTTTTGCAATCAGTAATTAGGGCTCTATACATGATATTATGTATTTAATATACTAATCAATAGTTCTTGTATTTTATTGTGATCTGTCAAGAAGTGCAGTTATCACAATTATTTGTATTGATAATTAGGATTTGTTTTAGTTTTAACTGAATCATAAACTAAAATCATGTTATGCTTAATTCATTTGGCGATAGAGATTGGTTAACGTTTGCTAAGGTTAGATAAAAATCTTTGTACATTTACAAATTATTGTAATTAAGCGAGCATCTTGATAATACCTGAAATATTTGCGAATGTCAACATTCTGAATAAAACTGTTCTTTTATTTTCAGTTTGTTTTTCAATTAAACTTTTGTTTACACGCATGGAGGAATTTCAATGAAAATCAGTAGAAATGTTTATCACTATAAGAATATGTGTCATGTGCATGAACCAGGTTTCGAGGTTAAAGTCACACTGAGAGGTCATTGAAATAACTGTTTATGCACAGTTTTGGTTGGTGTATTTACTCTTTTTATTTTTTGTATAGGGCTTTCTGTAGTATTTTTGGTAAGTACGTGTAGCATCCCACTTTCTTCCTGATAGGATATTCTGGATTCGTCCTGTCCAATGTCTTCTCCAGATATACTGAATGTTCGAGTTTTAATTTTGCCACAAGGCCTCATTGTTGCAAACGCAACTTTTCTATTAGGGTGCATATTTATGATATGACGAACTGTTTCGAACGGTGTCAGGAACCGTTTGTGGCAGTATTTGCATCTGACAGCCGAATCCTAAAAAAATGACAGTTATCTAAAAATTTACGTGACAAAATTATTTACACACCAAGCTATATACCGCATATTAACTTAACGTTGTCATCATATTAACGATACTGTATGTATGTCTATTATGCGAAGAAATATTGCCTTCACAAGAAAGATGTAGTTGCTGTAAATTCAGCGTTAACATTTCAAAGGAAATTTATGACATAAAACTATAGTTGACGAACAGGATACAAAGAAACATTTAGTGCATTCGTTCTGTTTCATAATGTCAATATGAATTCGCAAAAATATCTAAAACACGCTCAAAACTAACATTATATAACCAATTTTTGTGTTAAGGCTGAGCGTATTACGTTTTCTGATGATTTACACACTTATTGACAAATAAAATACGCTTAAACGTGCCGTAATTAAGTCAAGAAACACACTGGCAGTAACAAAAGTTATCATAAGAACTCCGGAACATATTTTGAGTTATCACAAGAACTCCGTGACATTTGAAAAATCGGGTATAAATTCATTAACCTGGGCTATATGTTTGCAAATATCCATTATATTTAGGTAATTAGGTAAAACAATAGAGAAAGGTCACAAATGAAAATGTTAATATGTACAAATGAGCAAGTTATTTGGAAATTTTACTCAAAACTACCAGATTATTTTAAAAAAGGCGATGAAAAATGGTCTAAAAGGTTTTTCTGAAACATAATACAATATGTAGGGCTAGCTTAATTATCAAGGTTTAATTTAGCACCTCAAACTCCCCATTTAAAGGCAAAACTTACCATTTTTCATGTATTTCCTCCAAGTCTATTGAAAGGTTTTCCATAGAAATCCGTAACGTTTTCCAGGAACTCCGAGACAGTTAACATAAGAACTCCAAACAAGTTATCATAAGAACTCCATCCTTCGTGTAACACTTCCTCCCCCGTGTATTTTAAAAGTGTATATTTCGATCATATTAATATAAAGAACTTTTATAACATTTGCACCTATGGTCTCGGACAGATTAGAAATTAAGGTGTACAACTGAACTGTCAAGCTAATAGTAGTTATTATGTTGTTTCATACTGCGTCATACTTTGTGTTAAGATTTGCTAAGGTGTACCAAAGTGTATGTTATGTTAAGTCTTTTTTTATTTTAAGTGTATGCTTGATATTGTTGATGAATATGGGCTTTAATTACTAATTCAATGACCTATATCAATAAAACTCCTATTGCATTCAGTATTATTTTTATATGTATATTTTTTAAACATGCAAATGACACTTCGTAGTTACAATTTATAATAACTGAAAACTAAATCGAAGAATTATTCACCGTTATAACAATGGAACAAAAAACAGTCAGTCAATGAAAGGTATCAGTATTTCGTTTGAAACAGACTGAAGAAAAGGTTAGTTGGTAACGACATTTTACATAGTTTACTTCTAGAAATATCATCACAGCAATTACGACAAATCATCTATGAAACAATGCACATTTTATGTGATACAATCCATAATTATGGATTTATTTCTTTTATATGCTCATCGTTCTTCTGGTTGATTTTTGTTTTTCTTTTTGCAGTTCCTGAAATATCATTATATCATGATTATAGAAACAAGTGAGCCGCAATATTGGAACGTAAGTGATAATAATCGGACCACACCATTTTCGTGTTTAAATGTTGAATTCTGCTTAAGCCGGTGCTAGGGGGCGTGGACGGTAACTTGCACTTTCCAGCACCGTCCATGAACAGGCTCAATCAAACCGAGCCTGCAACATTTTCAATTTTGCCGTGTTGGGCTTTCTTTAGGGATTCTGTTTTCTCTATTCTATTATTTGATGTTACCGACGGAAGTCCGCCTGTAGATGGGATTCATTGCTGTTGTTTATATTTTAGTCACAGCACAGACAAAGAATGTGATTGTTTGTTCTGCAATCCGCTCATTGATATACCCAGCTCTGGTGCTTAATAAATGTGTGTGTCATTTTTGTTTGCCATGCTTCCCTTCGGATATCTGTTGAAGTTTTTCAATGTGGTATAATGTCAAGATGTTTTATCAAGACATGTAGAGGTTTTATGATTTGTTTTCACAACTGAATTGATTTATGTCTGATACATGCACCGCGGTTATTTCTTTTACTAAAATAACACAAATCAGGATTGCAATCAAGTGATTTTTCAACGGAGGCCTTCGCAACATACACATAATTTAAGAATATATACTGAATCTCATTCATTCAATAAACAGATGAAGGAACGGAACTCATTTGTGAATGGTAACTGTTTCAAATCTTTTGTATTTTAAATGTGGTATTTCTCTATACTAAATGTCAGATTTGATCAGATATCATCTTCTTTTTAGCTCACCTGAGCTTGCTGAATGTCCGTCGTCCGTCCAACACTCTAGCGGCAACATTTTTGCCTCAATCATCATCAAACTTTGTCAGGATGCTTGTCTAGGTGATAGCTCGGATGAGTTTGAACATTGGTCATCTCGGATGAAAAACTAGGTCACAGGAGCTAACAATAGAAAAACCTTGTTAACACTCTAGCAGTCACACTTTTGCCTCAATCATCAACAAACTTTGTCAGGATGCTTGTCTAGGGGATAGCTCAAATGAGTTCGAACATGGGTCATCTCGGATGAAAAACTAGGTCACAGGATCTAAAAGTAGAAAAACCTTGTTAACACTCTAGTGGTCACATTTTTGACTCAATCATCATCAAACTTTGTCAGGATGCTTATCTAGTTAATAGCTCGGAAGAATTCGAACATGGGTCATCTCGGACGATCAACTAGGTCACCGGAGCTTAAAATAGAAAAACCTTGTAAACACTCTAGCGGTCACATTTTTGCCTCAATCATCATCAAACTTTGTCAGGATGCTTGTCTAGGTGATAGCTCGGACAAGTTTGAACATGGGTCATCTCGGATAAAAAACTAGGTCACAGGAGCTTCAAAAAGAAAAACCTTGTTAACACTCTAGTGGTCACATTTTTGCCTCAATCATCATCAAACTTGGTCAGAATGCTTGTCTAGGTGAAAGCTCGGATGATTTCAAACATGGGTCATTCCGAATGAACAACTAGGTCACAGGAGCTAAAAATAGAAAAACCTTGTTAACACTCTAGCGGTCACATTTTTGCTTCAATCATCAACAAACTTTGTCAGGATGCTTGTCTAGTTAATAGCTCAAATGAGTTCGAACATGGGTCATCTCGGATGAAAAACTAGATCACAGAAGCTAAAAATAGAAAAAACCTTGTTAACACTCTAGCGGTCACATAATTATCTCAATCATCATCAAACTTGGTCAGGATGCTTGTCTAGGGGATAGCTCGGATGAGTTTGAACATGCGTCATCTCGGACGAACAACTAGGTCACCGGAGCTAAAATTAGAAAAGCCTTGTCAACACTCTAGCGGTCACATTTTTGCATTAATCATCATCAAACTTTGCCATGATGCTTATCTAGTTAATAGCTCGGATGAATTCGAACATGGGTCATCGCGGACGATCGACTAGGTCACCAGAGCTTTAAATAGAAAAACCTTGTAAACAATCTAGCGGTCACATTTTTGCTTCAATCATCATCAAATTTTGTCAGGATGCTTGTCTAGGTGATAGCTCGGATGAGTTGGAATATGGGTCATCTCGGATGAAAATCTAGGGCACCGGAGCTAAAAAAAGAAAAACCTTGTTAACACTCTAGTGATCACATTTATGCCTCAATCATTATAAATCTTGGTCAAGATGCTTGTCTATGTGAAAGCTCGGATGAATTTAAACATGGGTCAGCCTGGATGAAAAACTAGGTCACCGGAGCTAAAAATAGAAAAACCTTGTTAACACTCCAGCGGTCACATTTTTGACTCAAGTGCAATCAAACTTAGTCAGGATGCTTGTGTGGGTAATTACTCGGATGAGTTTGAACAAAGGTCATCTCGGATGAAAAACTAGGTCACAGGAGCTAAAAATAGAAAAATATTGTTAACACTCTAGCGGTCACATGTTTGTTTCAATTGGCATCAAACTTAGTCAGGATGCTTTCCTAGTTAATTGCTCGGATTAATTCGAACATGGGTCATCCCGGATGAACAATAAGGTCACAGTAGCTAAAAATAGAAAAACTTTGTTAACGACTAGTGGCTACTGTTTTGATCCAAATATCCTGTTAATTGATCTGAAAGTTTGTTTTGATGATTTCTAGGTCAAGTTCGAATATGAGTCACCTGGGGCCAAAAACAAGGTCACACTGCCCAAATATGGTAAAACCTTGTTTAACATTTTAGTGGTCACATTTTTGACTTAATTTCCATCAAACTTGGTCAGGATGCTTGTCTAGGTTATTGCTCGGAAGAGTTCGAACATGTGTTATCTCGGATGAAAAACTAGGTCCCAGGAGCTAAAAATAGAAAAATATTATTAACACTATACTGGCTACTGTTTTGATCCAAACATCCTGTAAATTGGTCAGAAAAACACTCTAGTGGCTACTGTTTTGATCCAAGTATCCTCGAAATTGGTCTGAACGTTTGTTTTGATGATTTCTAGGTCAAGTTCAAATATGGGTCATCTCGGATGAAAAACTAGGTCACAGGAGCTAAAAATAGAAAAATATTGTTAACACTCTAGCGGTCACATTTTTGTTTCAATTGGCATCAAACTTAGTCAGGATGCTTGCCTAGGTAATTGCTCGGATTAATTCGAACATGGGTCATCCGGATGAACAATTAGGTCACAGTAGCTAAAAATAGAAAAAACTTTGTTAACGACTAGTGGCTACTGTTTTGATCCAAATATCCTGTTAATTGGTCTGAAAGTTTGTTTTGATGATTTCTAGGTCAAGATCGAATATGGGTTACCTGGGGCCAAAAACAAGGTCACACTGCCCAAATATGGAAAAACCTTGTTTAACATTTTAGTGGTCACATTTTTGACTTAATTTCCATCAAACTTGGTCAGAATGCTTGTCTATATTATTGCTCGGAGGAGTTCGAACATGGGTTATCTCGGATGAAAAACTAGGTCTCAGGAGCTAAAAATAGAAAAATATTATTAACACTATACTGGCTACTGTTTTGATCCAAACATCCTGTAAATTGGTCAGAAAAACACTCTAGTGGCTACTGTTTTGATCTAAGTATCCTCGAAATTGATCTGAACGTTTGTTTTGATGATTTCTAGGTCAAGTTCAAATATGGGTCACCTGGGTTAAAAACTAGGTCACACTGCTCAAATATGTATTATCCTTGTTAACACTCTAGCGGTCACGTTTTTGACTCACCTGTCATGAAACTTGGTCAGAATGTTTGTCTAGGTAATTGTTCGGATGAGGTTGATGGGACAGGTGAGCGATCTTGGGCCATCATGGCCGTCTTGTTTATAGCGTGAAGTATTTTTTTTAACCAACAATATTTAAAATAGTGTTTATTTTCTGACCCAAAATAATTCAGGGTAGGGCGTATCTTTCATGCTAGGGTATTCATTATTCATAATTGAGTTTGGTTATGTATTATTGATAATAATAACGTTTTGAGAATTTTTCAAATTGTCTGATATTATTTTTAAGAATATAATATAATCACAGTTAAAAAGGAGAAACAAATATTTGTCGGGAATGTATCCAACTTAACTTGAAATTTGACATTTCGATCATTAAAGATTAAATAAATCCATTTTAATTTGAATTATATTATACGTTAGAAAAATTAGATAACTCATGTCGTATATGTAATAGAAAGAGCATCGAAACACGAGGCTATCTGATTTGTACGAGGGGGCGTAGCCCCCGAGTATTAATCAGATTGCCGACTGTTTTGATGTTCATTCTCTTTTGTATCATAGTCAAACATAAAAACACGTTCCCTGTTGTCACAATATGAAACCCCAGTAAAAAAAAAAGGAACCAATGAACGAGCATCTGAATATGATATTTCTATCGCTATCCCTTTCACTGTCGTCACAATATGTAAACCCCAGACAAAATGAACCAATCAATGGGCATGCTCTGGAGTGCGAGTAACTAATACCTGCACTCCAGCTAATGCACTGTCGTGTAAAAGTATACGATTTAACTCTGACACATTTTCAGCAGAAAGGTCCCTAAATTAAGATACAAGTATTTTTAACGATAGATGGAAACAAACATAGTGGACTTGTTTGCTTCAATCTGTCCTTTCATGCTTGATAGACACTGTGAATTACTATCTACGTAACAAACTATTTGCATGTTAGATGAAGCGTAAGAAATGTATAATTGTTATCTTATTCTTTTTTAATATCTCTTTTGTTTCTTGTCTGGCTACTGTGATTAAGATTGGATATTCGTCTAAGGCGTCAGACGAAATGTTTCAATAACGACTAGTATTTATAAATTGCAACAAGAAAATGGGTTCAAAAACAAAATCTTTATGTTCGAAACCTTCATAGCTTTCTGATCAAAGGCGATTTTTGTTACATGAAGTTAATTATGAGTATACAATTTGAAATTGAACATTTCATTACTGTAAATTAATTCAGGTTGTGCATTGTTGCTGTAAAATTTATATATTCATATATCTTCACATTAAACATTCAACATTATCATATAAATCATTAAATAAAATATGCCTTGCGTCTAGTCGACTTCCGCCACTGCCTCCATAAATACATTATCATATTTTGTTTTAAGCATTAAATGCATTAACAGGTTACATGGGGAATAAATCTTTATGGTATATGCCGTACTACAAATGACGGTTATACCGGCAATTAACACTACATTTCCTTTCGCAATTGTTTAAAGGGGGACAGGATGTAGATTTTGTAAAATACTCATGCTCAGATTTTATTTGATAATGAAGTTGTGGTCACCCACCCTCCTGTCGCTGTTTAGTATATGAATGAATGATGTGTTGTAAATTAACACTACTTGTTTTTGCTGTTGTTGTTCAGACTGGTAAGGTGCGTCATGTCTCATATTTAGATATTGCTGAACCACTTTGATTTCAAATGCAGAAAAGATTTAAAGACATTACAGAAAACAAATGGGTAGTGTAATGCACAATGGTAAAATGACTTTTTGAGAATACATTTGTGTTTGATTGCAGAATTTATTTATTATCTTTTTATTGTCCAAGTCTTCTTATAGATATTGCTTATCTGCGTGTGGCATTTTTCAGTATTCGCCACCAGCCTTTTTAGTTATTACTGTAATTTTAAAGGAACAAAGTCCGCATATGTTCACCAGGGTTTTCTTCGCTCTATTTTATAATTAGATAATCAATGATATTATCTAAAATTTATTCTTAAAGTTATATAAGCCATGGCAATAACTCCCATTCTAAATAAATATGATTCTCTAATATATCGGATTGTTTTGGGGTTTCTTTTGTGAATTAGAGCTTTCTGTTTCATAGTATTTTTTGTTAAATGAAGTTATTTTTTAGTATACAAGTTAAACTTGAACATTGCATTACTAGCTGTTTATTTAAGAAATAACATCGGCCTGAGAGGTGTATATCGGCTATTCAACACCGGTTTGGAGTTTTGATGCGTAGGAATTGACCACGAAGGCCGTAGGCCTGAGTGGTTAATTTTGTCGCATCAAAACGACATACACCTCTCAGGCCGATGTTATTTCGATTCTAACACGATAAAATAAGGAAAATCACTGATGTTATTTTTCAAGCTGAAATAACTTCCGGTGCCGATTTTCATATAACGCTGTTCGATTTTCGCACCCTACTGTTGTGAAGATATAGAAATTATCAATCAAAAGAAATAATAAGAAAAAAACGTTATTTTATCATGTTTTCAACAATAAAAACTTACGTCGTATTGTGTTTACATCAGTGCCCCATTTATCATTCTTGTATGTATGAAATAACGTCAGCTTGTTTATGAATGAGTTGTTTACTTAGGATGACGTCATTACGCTGCTTACGGATTGGCGCCGTTTTGTCAAAATATTTATTAACTGATATGGATCTAATATGTGGCGTTAGTGTATGTGAGATATTATTTCGGTATTGTATGAAAAGAAAACATTATACAAACTGAAAATATAAATAAAAATGATATTTATTGTTGCTTTAAAATGCTTTGTAAACTATACAATCGAGGGTGTAAACATAACAGCGCATATACAAGTAGTCCCTAACCGGTGTTTATTGGCAGTTTAACACCAGTTTTTTTCCTTCTTTGTCTATATTGACAAAATCACGTGAGTGTTAGAATAATAAATGAAAGTTTTCCCGTTGTTGCTACTTTATATTTAAATATATTATAATTTTTATATTAAATGAAGTCAATGCTACTAAGGACGGCAGCATGCTTTTACAATAATTATTGCCGTTTAAGAACCGATTAAATAACAATCGATCCTGTATTATATGTGTTTCAATTTTGACATGTAAGGCAACAATTGAAGTTTTATTTTAAATAAATAGATTTTGTTACTAGTACTGTAGTAACTTACTCGTATGTAACTAAATGATAATGAATGACGTAAGTTGACACTTTCTACTTAGAACTTGTTGGTTCCAGGAACGGATTCGAGGGTGTTACAATATAATTCCTTCTTTCATAAATAAATTATGACTTTATATAATCTATTCAGTTTGAAAACATATGAGCCGCGCCATGAGAAAACAAACATAATTGGTTTGCGACAAGCATGGATCCAGACCAGCCTGCGCATCCGCGCAATCTTATCAGGATCCATGATGTTCGCAATATAACAAGTAGAGAGGCTGATAGCGAACAGCATGGATCCTGATCAGACTGCGTGGATGCGCAGGCTGGTCTGGATCCATGCTGGTCGCAAACCCATTATGTTGGTTTTGTCATGACGCGGCTCATATACATGTAGTACGAAATAGCTTCCGTAAATAACTATCTCCCACTTAAGCTTAATTGTCCACTTATTCTACACTTTGTTTTCAACATTCAACTTTTAAATCACTATCTGCTACTTAAGCTTAATTATCCACTTATTCTACACTTTGGTGTCAACACTCAACTTTGTACAGCGACTATGTATCTGATAGTAAGCCTTTACACTGTATGAAATGACACGGAGTACAGTTGAGAAAATTCTTATTTTAAGAACAATACATAGTGACAGACTTTTTGTAATAATGATAATGAAATTAAGCAAATATTTTTCTTCCCGAATTTTCCATTTCTTGCATATCAGACTGGCGTTTCCGTGAGTTTTACCCATGCCAGAAATTTCATCTAGCATTGAGGGTGTCAGATGAGTCGCGTGCCAAACAACAACGCAAACAAGCGCACTTTATGAATGAACCGCTTTAAAACGACGTCGTTTTAAAGGGAAATGTGTGCTTAGTATGACCTCATTTCGCCTTTGTTATTAAGTCGTAAATTCATACGCTATTGTAAGAAAATAGTTATGGATGGAATTACTTTAATTTCCATAAACATATATCATATTGAGGTAAACCATTTCAAATATGAAATAATATGGCAGAATATGCAAGACAAAATATCTGACATATGTTTGCGGTTCGGATCGGAATATCCGTCCCTCGGGAACCCGCCCAATTATATATTAAATATTTTTCTTTCCGAATTTTCCATGTGTGGTAATTATAAATATTTGAACTTACTTACCGTTTAGATTTTGACGACACGGCAAATTTCAGACAATAAACACATAGGAGTCTTTAAACTAATGAACAACTCTCCTACATCAGGAAATTACAGGAGGTGTATTTTACTTTCCGCTTGTCCTCAATGCGACAGTTTTCGTAGTTTTTTTTGTTTTGTTTTTTGTTTTCGCCTAAAGATAGGTATAACTCGACGTATCCCAAAAAAAGGACCTGTATGTTACAAATACTATGCTAGCGAATGGTGCCGCAATCAGAAATCAGATGAAACGTGAATACGATGTAATATTTTGAAATCCATCTTTTAATTACTTAAAATAAAATAAAAAAAACAGTCACAAGTACATAAGCAATGCCATTGTAATAGAGTTTAATGTTTAAAGGCACATTAAGCCTCCGAAATGAAATTTAAATTTTCACTTTAGAAAGGTAAACATGATTATTTAAATGTTTGAATAATTATCAATAGTATGTGTGATGCTTGTTACTCAAATAATGTATATGGCTAAATGTGAAA
Organism: Ruditapes philippinarum; assembly: GCF_026571515.1. NCBI lineage: Eukaryota > Metazoa > Mollusca > Bivalvia > Venerida > Veneridae > Ruditapes > Ruditapes philippinarum. The sequence goes on from NW_026854090.1 coordinate 247,490, forward strand.
TCATATATAATAAAGGTAGCAAGATGTGAACAAAGTAGTATTTTGACTTATGTACAAATTACTAAATCTCTAGTACTGTAACTGAACTTATTTCAAAATGCAACAGAAAAAGATGGTTCAGGTAAATGACAAATGATTATCTTTCTTTCTTTTTTGAAACTTTAACAGGACACACAAAAATATTACCTTTTGAGAAATAAAAATAAAAGCATATCTGCGGCATAATGGGCCTTTAAATTTGGCAAATCATGTTTATACTTAACATGCATTCATATTGTTGAACACATTTCTTTTAAAGATGCTGTTACACATTTTTTTGTGATTTTGTAAATATGATGCTCAAATTCAGATTTATCTATTTTGTAAGTTCCAAAAAGCATTATTTATAAAGATATTACGGAAATTAACAATTCATGTAAATAAAGGGAGGTAATAAAAAACTTATTTTCTATAAGGTGCAAGTCAAATTTTTCAAAAAGAAATGAATGAATATCTTTTAATGATTATATATACTATGTATAAATATTTTCAGTACATATTTTACATATTCTTCGATGTTTGAAAATTGTTTTATAAGCATAAATATATACATTTATATACTTTCACTTTAGTGTGGTATACAACCTCAATTACAACATACAATATCTTTAATCACTTGAACAAATCTAAATGTTTTCAATGGCTTAATGAACAGTTTTGCGTGACCGGATGAATATTTCGTCAGTTCTTTAAAAAAAAGCATCACAGGAACTGTTCCCGCAAATATTATAGGAGTCGAAAGGAAATCAGATCTGATTGAAATTTCTCATGTAATCTGCTTTCTGCAACGGACATTAATTATATATGTTAGAAAATGATGCATTTGCGGGCAGTTATCTATTAGATTGGGTTTATTATAGATGCTTCAGCTTTCGATAATAAGAAAATTACCAATTTGAGTGTTAAAATTACTTAGATTCAAGTGTCAAAATTTTCTGAATATTGAATAGTTATTACTGTATGTATAGTCGTGTGATAACGTTTTAAATACTACACTTTCTACGTATACTCAATATGGACCCATAGTAATATTTTTTTTTTTTAAAAGTTAGATTTTTAAGAAAAGGAATGCATAAACTGGATCAATAATAGGAAATGCAGTTTCCCAAACATGATTTTTGCATTCTCTCATTCAAATTAATCAGACATTATAAGTGAGAATTTTCCACATTTTAAAATATTTTTACAATAAATATGTTTTACCCCATTTTGATGATATTTTACCTTTGACAGATAATTCTTAAAGGCATGATTTGTTTTTATGTTTGACAGAATAATCAATAACGTGCAATCTTTGATGGCTAATGATATATATCATCTATTCTTAAATTAATTTGCTTCTAAGAAATATTTGACTAATCTTCTTCATACGTTTTTCAAGAAACTGCATACTAGATACATTAAAACATTTTATTGACTTACTTACATGTTACACTAATCTCTTGTACCATATATCATTAGCATGTATTAATATCATTGCAGGCGATCAGAAACTTCAAAATGCTAAACGGTAATGCACAACATTTAGAACTTCAAAATATATATTAAACAATAATTGCACGAATACGTATCAAAGGGATCGGAAAATATTGGACTGTTGCTGTTGCATTTGGTGACGATGGTGTTGACGATACCAAGCGTTAATAATAAATTAGTATTTTCTTTATAAATATATGCATGAGCATAAAATATAAATGATGTAACTTTATGGTAAAACTTATGAACATATTATGTCAATTTTTACTTTTTAGGTATCAATTGAAAATATATAAAAGAAAACATTTGCATTTCATAAAATACCATGCATGATGTAGCAAACAGATGGCATTTTCCATTTACAAGCTTATAATATAATTTATTAATGCGTTGGAATAAGCCTTAAATTTGTCACAAAGCATGTTTGGCAAAAACATATTAGCCATTTAAAAGAATTAAAAAAATCAAATCAATACAGTGTGCCCGAAAAGTCAAAGATGGCGGACATTTGTTGAAGTATAAACAAACGTTTTCAGACAAACTCCGTGGAATTTATCAGAAGAACTCCTGACAAGTTATAATAAGAACTCCATAACTCGTGTAAAAGTCCCCCCGTGGTAACATTGAGGCCCTCCTGAAAAAATTCAATTCTTTAAATCATATAAATATTAATAATCATGGCAAACAGTTGAGAAGAGTTGTTTAATCCTCATTTTGCAGGAAACTGCAACCAGAACTTCTAATTTATTAAACAATGATACCCACGTGATGTGATATCTTCCTTATTATATTGTGAAAGTTTTAATTTCAACTTTTTTATATCAGTCACGACATTTTACCATGTATAAAGAGAAATAGAAATACTTAGATACATCTTGATACTGAAAATAAAATAACAAGCAAAAGAGTAAGTGTGATAATTGTTTAATTGTTTTAAGTAATTAAACCCGGAAAGTTTTACTTAATACGAGGACAATATCTCAAGTGTTTGTAGAAATTTTATAATAGGATAAAATGTGACACATTTCAGACAAACAACATTTTTTGGGCAAGTGGACAAGGCATATTTTTTGTTTACATGTAGGTTTACATCAGATTGTTTTCAATCTGAAACAACACTCAAAATAAGAGTATTTAATTCAAAGACAGTTATTCCGTGTAGTGGATGTATGTGTAACACGCTTGAAGTTGTTGAACTACCTTCCGGCTTTATATGAAATAAAGGGGAAACAAATAACAGGAAATACTTTGTTCTTGTAATACATTTTAGTGAAAAAAGAATACGTTTCTAATTGTTACTTATTACTATAAATCATTCCTATTTACCCTCATTAATTATACTAGCGACTATCAAAAGTATACAGCAAGGTCATACAAGGTGCATTGATATTGTAATCTTACACACATATTTTTGTTCGTTTATAATTATAGAACGCATCATATGGTCCTCTGATCAATTTATACTTGTTAAAAATAAAACATCAGATGTAGCAATATATCTCCATATATTTTTTTCTAGATGCAATATACTTTTTCATCAGGTTTCCTGTCTATATATTGAATAAAGTGTACATGTATACGTTTTCGTGGTTAATATACAAGGTTTTCCTGCATTATGCCTTACTGAAAACAATATTACATAGTGAATAAAAACAACATTAAATTCAATATTTTCATGTTTATAAATGAATATGTAACAAGATTCGTGCAAAAAGTACGTGATATTTTTATTAATTTAAATATAGCATAAAAACGAAGGTGGTATTATTTCTGCTCATGTCGTGATATATGTATTTTGCATTGGAAAGATATCAGTGTATCCATGTCGTATTATGTAAGTAGTTTTGAAATTTATCAGTTTGAGATTTCATACGTTTTTAATTTTCTTCACTTATCTTGCGTTATTTAACTTGTGGCTCAATAATAAATATATTCTGTTGAAATATTGTTTGTGTAAATGACATTTGTGATGATGAAATATGCAAATGTGTCGGTGTATATATAGAATATACGTTTTCACTTCAATTGTCATATATTAGTAAATATATTAACAGACCTGATCAACTGTGTAACACTTGTTAGATATATTTCTAAATGATTTTCTTAAATGATCATAAAATTCTTATTTAAATTTACAAGTAATTACAAGTCACAGATGCACTTCTGTCAAAAAAAGGAAACACTACGACATTTATTGCATTAATGAAAAGCGATTGAATTCCTGTATGAAGATTTAATAAATTATGCGCTAATCGCAGTGATTCAGTAAATCAAAGTTGTTTATGATTGTACATGTATTTATTTAATAAGATATATATAATTACAAATGTAACAAGGCAGTCTGAAGGACAGCAAAATCCCCTTCCGCAGTGAATTTGTGCCAAGTTATTTACAATCTTCAATAAAGTCAAAAAGTAATGGAGAACATATGACCTTGACTTTGGATGTTGTGCTGTGCAGATTATGTCATGATGGGTATCATTTTTGCCAAGTAATTTTAAACCTTTGAATTGTCAATAGGTTATAAAGCGTACATGAAAAATAAATGTTTAACATTGGATCTTTGAGTGTGACCCTGACCTTGAGGGTTGTGACATGATAATTGTGCTCTGCCAATTGGGTCATAATGGTGATCATTTCTGCCAAGTTATCTTAAAAACATTGCACTGGCTTAAATATTAAGGAGCGGACACGAAAAGAATTTTTAACACTTGACCTTTAAGTGTGACCTTGACCCAATGATTGCGCTCTTCACATCGTCATATAATTATGATCACTTGTGCCAAGTTATTTAAAAAAACTCAACGGTTTAAAATTCATGGAGCGGATACGACATGTAGAGTTTTTAACATTTCACCTTAACCTTGGGGTTAGCAACCAATCTATTTCGCTATGTGCGTTGTCTTATTATGGTGATCACTTGTGCCAAGTTATTTCAAACAAGAAGTATCTTTAAAAAAATACTCGGCCGAAGTCAAACTCGTAAACTTATATAGGATAGGCTACTACTTTCCATGTTATAACCGCAAACAGAACATTTTATTCGTCCTCAATAGTTTTATTTCAGTTCATTTTTACCCGCAATGTTTTTCCCCATTAATTGTAATCTTAGATTTAAACAATATTACTTACATTATTCATTTTAATCAAAATGGAATTTGATTTGAATAGGAATTTATGATAAAACAAAGATTAAGTAGATAGCACGAATAATTTTGCAACTGTAAATTAGCCGAAAGTTCGTTTCAATCATCTTATGCACGGTTCGAGAAGAGCATATAATGACTAGAACAGCTTAGAAGAGAAACCCAATCGAACGCAAAAGCATCAAAAAGGCGGTCTGTCATATTTATTATAAAGCTGTTAGAAACATCTAGAAAATATCATTATTGTGTTTTTATATTTATTCTGACTCATATTTTTTCCCAACACTTCTTGCCATCGCGCAATCGAACATACCTCTACCTATAACAAAATATCAATCGAACATGCTATTAGTGTTAAAATGACCAATGAAAATTCTGCCTATATTCATTTCTTTATTGTTAATTTTAGCGGAAGTTAAGGTGAAATCAGACGGTCTTCGGCCAAAAAATCTTCAGCAGGTTAAGTTATGAAGCGGACAAGAAAGTGTTATGGACAGAGGGACTAGGGGAAGGACTGACAAACTGAGGCCATTACTATAATTCCCTACGCGGAAGGAAATTAATGAACTGACTTTTTTAATTTACTAATTGTAATAAATATGTAAACATTAAATTTAACATAGGGTTAGCATGATTATAAAACAGTGTTGCTTTAAAAATGATAATGTGGATGATTTCTAATGCACTTCCAAAGTGCAAGACATTAAATAAAATATTTTGATAGAGCATAAAAAGAATAATAAGTTCTTTATCATGATAACAAGCAATCACTTAATAACCAACAAGAACTTTTTGGGACATTAACTTTCGCTTACTTAACTGTCTTTACATTAAATAAAAACATATTTAAGATACATTTGTCATTTATCTACTTCGAATTTTTAGCAGCCATGTCACCGCCGCCCCTAAAGTGTCAAATATGGTCAATTTTATACATATTTACGTTATTGCATGTGTTTCTTTTAAAAGATTGAGCAATTTATTTGCAATATGAATATAAATGCAAATGTATAATGGCTTCTTGTAAGCTTGAACTGAATCTTTCCTCATAATTTATCAAAACCTTGTCTGCCAACAACATCTGCATATCCAGTGAGAAACCGCGCTACTGTGCACATCCATGAAGTCTGACAAGACACTTCACTGTTGGTAGCTATATTTGTTTCTAATTTTGATATTGTTATCCTGTAACATATGATATACATAACATATGAAATACAAATTCTAAGCAGCAGAAACATGTCACACTACGCCAGCAGACTTTAAAGGTTAAATTTTCCTTTGCATCAATGATTTGTCTCAGAATATTTCTTTGAAGTGGATAAACGTCAAAATGATTTCATATTTTAATGGAAAATCATAAACAAACTTCTAGTTTAAATGTCTCAATTATTTGAGATCTTTGAATTGTGCTTCCTCCCAGTTAATATTTTACAAAATATTAAATTAAAATTAAACTCTAGTATAAACTAGCTTATTCACGAAAGAATGTTGAGTTATAAATGACATGCTATATGGTTTGTCTAGAATAACGAGACTGCCAATTACACCGACGATCCCTAAAACCTTTGTGCATACCGAATGACAGCAAATAAAACCTTTTCTGGTAGTCTCTTCCTTACACTTTTGCAAATTTATAAAACATATTTTATTGCACACAAACCAAAACACGACACCTTCATTAAGAAACATATTTTTATGTTTTCTAGATGCTATGATAAACTATGCAAGTCAAAGCAATTTTACATTATCCGAGTATCTTTTTAAGAGACACGCCTTGCATCTTTTGACAAACATGAACATTATTGTAATAATAATAGCTGACTGTATAATTCATACAAATTGTGATTGTCATGTGCTTATTTTGAATGGTTAAACGAGGCATTGGCACAAGGTATAACAATGTAAGTTATATTGCGCCTACACAGGAAATAGTGTTATGGCTTCCTCGGGTGTAACAAACTAAAAGCAGCATAGAAGGTATAAATCACCTCATCTTCTGGTACTAAGAGATACATGTACATATACTCAAGTAATTCGAACACATTACGTCGCCTCCTACGATCATGCAGGAACAATTCTGATACCTCAGCCCTTAAAAAAATCTATCAGTCAAGAGGAGGACATATGTAACTCTCAAAACATTTAATACTCGTTCATCGCTTTATTTTTTTTTGACATTAATTATTTTGTGGACATTGATTTAAAAATATTTCGAAAACATCGTATTTTTTCAAACAGCAGTGTTCAATACATAAGTATTGCCACTTTGAGATGATTCTAAACAGACCATGAATTGATTAAAAATGATATATATCTCAAGTCGGTGCTAGGGGGCGTGAGGGATGTTGCACCTATTATAAACTCTCATATACAGACTCAATCAAACCGAGTCTGCAATGTTCATGTAATTTTGGTGTGAATGATGCTTCCGAGGGATCAGTTTGTTTCCAGATTTATATATATATATATATGAGTATTTTTTTTTATAATATTTTATATTTCATATTCATATGAACTATCAAAGTAAAGGACCGCCTCCGTGGTCGAAGGGTTAGATTCGATGACTTCTTATTCAGTTACCTCTCTGGCGAGGGTTTGATCCCCGGGACATGCTTTGGTAGTTTAGCACGGAGGAAGGTAGTCTAGTACTGATGTAACACTCCAGGAACGATGGTTAGGAAACTACCCGCCTATATGACTGAAATACTGTTGGATGAAGGTGTAAAATGAAGCAAACAAAAAATATCAAAGTAAACTTCCGATGCATTTCATCACCAAAATTACGCCACGAATCAAGAGGCATTTCTAAAAATTTGGATGAAAAATAAGTTTTCTTAGAAAACTTATGTCTTATACTATGTTTCATCACTTTGCTTACAAGTACGCATTAGAACAGTAATAAAGTTTTTTTCAACAAAGTTTTTTTTGATAAAAAATGACAACCCGCGATTTAGGATTTTCAGTCCAAACTAATCACCCTTTTGAATATTATAAATACATCTTAAACATTTTATCTTATACATTGAAAATTTGTATTTAAAACACTTCTGTCATCCTTGTTTCTTGAAGATTTTATCCTCCTGTACAAACAGTGAAGTGATTGGCGTCCGCGCCGAAGCGCGGCGCCCCTTTTGGGAATGAAATCAGATTTTGTGAAAGGGCGACAGCAACTTCTCGAGCCTTTTAGTCTGTAATAATAAAAGCCGATCATTCCGATCGGTATGAGGGTGCTTGATTATTATTAATTAAAAATAAAATGTCGCGATATGTACAATGAATAGTGAACTGGAGAATTTCACTATGCAAACATTTTCAAATGAAATAACCTTTTCCGTCTCTTCAGTTTTTTTTTATTTATCATTTTGTAGTACATAGAATGATAAATTGATGATCCGAAAATCTATTTATAGAAGGATGTACTCCTATCGTTAATTCCCGGTCTCTCCCAGTCTATTTTGACCGGTATTTACTAGTGACCGGCGAATAGTATCACACGTTTATTGTCCGGTCTCTCCCTGTTTTGGAGTAGATGTTTGATATCGTTTCAGAAAAGAACCATTTTTTTACAGATAAAAAAGCTTTTTTCCAAAATGAATGTTTGTCACTTAGTTTGTAACTCTATATGAGATAAAAACAATAAATATGTACAATAATTGAAAAAAAGGTACATGTTTATGGTATTAATATGACACTATCAACTTTGAAACATTTTATTTAATTTGTTATTGAATTTCGTGTTTAGTAAAGATGCCGAGGAATTATTTAAAGTTACAAATTAGACTTTATGAATTTTACAATGGATTGATATTTTAAAAAATGATAAAGCAAAATACAAACGTACATGTACATGGTTTGAAAATAAACAATATATATATATATTGAAAGATTAACCATAATTTACTGACTTTTTCCAGTTAAGTTTTGACTTATAATCGTCGGTCAATATGCCATTTGATTTTCTTAAAATTTATTTTACAATTTTAATAAAAAAGAGTAGTAAACGTAAAAAAATCAGTATTAAAATAGCACATAAAACACAAAAACAGAGGAAAACAATATTCATAAAATCTGTATTTAATATAATAAAATAGATATTACAATTATTGTATAATAAACAACATGCTCAACATGACCAACATGGTAAAATAACCAGTGTCATATTTTTACTAAGTGTGAACAGATACCTTAAGAGGGGGTCTTCGCTTATAGCGATAACATAATAAGGGACACTTTCTGCATTTCTTGCTTGGACACCCTTTGATGCTTTGCATCAATGTTTTTCTTGTTCATTTCTGTTTCTATGAATGTCTATAGGTTAAAGAGTTTGCATATATTTCATAACACTGGCCCAATCTTTGTGCGTGAGATGTATCGCCTGAGTGTCTGTTTATTTAGATATATAGTGACAAAAGAAAGTTAATTCCTAGAAACGTTAATGAATGCTGACCGAGACATTTCCTTAATAAATAAAACAGCCTAACAAACTATCGTATATTCCGCTAAGCAATTAACCAAACAAAAAATGATTCTTTTGAGAAAGTCGGACAAACTTCAAAAAGATTTTCAAGAACTGGAGAATGAATACAAAATCAAAATTACTTTAAATTATTTAAAAGAGCACAAAAGCTAAAGGTCTCCCTATATTGCAAGATCCAAAAGGTAAAAAAGTCCCCGATGCACATTTGAGTTTATATTCCATAATCCATATAAATTGCTCAGTATTTCAGTAGAAGAAAATTATTAAAATTAACGCTTTCGAAACAATCACCTGTAAATTAGTCCTCGGAAACATTAAATGACTGACAGCAGCGTGAATTCTCAAGTATCAAATCTAAATTTAAACCTCTTTAAATCATAAACCTTTCACGCCATTCTCGCAATTTAACCCCGTTACAAAACCTGTTATTTGCAAGAATCAGACCAAGAATAGTGTCAATGCTTACTAAGGATTCAAATAATTAAATTTAATGTTGCGTTTTGGTCACATATGTAGGCGATATTGGCGGTATTCCCAGAGTGGCTGATGCGTCGTAGTAATCGAAGGATCGCTGTTCGCATGGGTTCAACCCTCTCAGGAACGAGTCGTTGTTTCCTTGGGCAAAATATTTTACGCTTATTTTTCAGTACTAGTTTGTTCTAGAAAGGAATTAGAGAGTGTGCCTGTAAGTTCCTACGCAAACTAAAACACATTTTGTATAAAACAAATATGTACATGCACGTATGATGAAGTTGTGTGATCTTTATTATCTTTAAAAATCACACAGTATAAGAATAGGTTTTATTGAGTTTGAAATTCAAACAAAAACATGAATGACATAAAACCATGAAAATATCAGCTATTGGTGATATTTCATTTTCCTTACACGGTTTGCTTCAGATCAGTTTATGGGAAAGGCTTAAATAAATACAAACTTGTAAATGCATCTAGTGTAATAGTGTGTATCATATTTAGAAACAACGCCATTTAAGTCAATATTTGTAAAATTAGCATTACATTCTATTTACAAATTAGAAACAATAAGATATAATTTAAAAGCCGATTAATGGAAAAACTGTATCCTTACAGACTATGTTAACATTGACCTATAAGTGTGACCTTGGACTTGAAGATAGGGATGCAGGTGTTGCAAATGACACATTGTCTTATAATAGTTACTATTTGTGGCAAGTATTTACAAAATCCTTTGATCTATGAAAGGATTAAGACCGGAAACAAAATATACCCTGTAACAGACTATGTTAATCTTTGACCTCCAAGTGTGACCTTGACCTTGGAGATAGGTGACCGCATGACACATTGCCTCATTATTGTGAATAATTGTGGCAGGTATTTACAAAAACCCTTTAAAGATATGAAAGATATAGACAGGACACGACATATACCCTCAAATAGACAATGTTTACCTTGAATTAGCAAGTGTGACCTTGACCCTGGAGGTAGGGTCTGATTGTTGCACATGACGTATCGTCTTATTATAGTAAACATTTGTGCCAAGTTATAACAGATTTCTTTGATAAATGACAAAGTTATGGACCGCACACGAAAGTGTGACGGACGGACAGACGGTCGAAGTCTATTTCGATACCCCCTTTTTTCTTCGAAAAGCCGGGGGACAATTATATTAATTATGATCTGCCAAACATTTAAGCATAACTTTTGAACCCGTAGTCATTTTATATTGCATCTACAAATATGTTTATTTTTCTTTAGTGTGCGATTTTTTACCAGCAATGATACGTATTTCTTTTATTTTTCAAAACCTTTATTTGTGGTACAATTTTCCAACTAACCAAGAAACAAAAAAGCTGGGCCATCTTTTCTTTTGCCTCTTTGGAGTTCAATCAACGTAATTCAATGTTTTGTATAGAAATCAACATACCTTTTTATTAACACCTGCCTATTTTGTGACAAACTGTACGTTACTTAGATTTATCCAAATTGCCTTAATCAAAATTTTAGCATGATGAAACGATGCAGATCGACTATAGAATGTATTAATAGATATTAGATAACAACATATAAATATTACTATTATATTGACATAACTATTTGCTGTTGTTGTTGTTTGATATATATTTTGGACCGGAGGCCTTTACTTCAAAAATAAATAATTTAGTTTAGTTGAGTTTCAAGGTTGATAATATCTTTTTCAGAAGTTTACTCTTTGATCTTGTCAAATTTAAATCATATCACCACGTACTTTGATTTTTAAATTATAGGACTTTAAAGATATCACGTTCCAAATTTATCAATTAATCTAGTATTATTTAGCAAATGAATACCTTTATAATTACATATTTACTATTACATAAATATTATATTATCTAAAAGTGACCCAAATGATACATAAAGACTGTTAAAGAGGTGACCTTACTGGGGTCTGAACCATTACTTTAAAAAAACATAAGATTTAAGCAGTAACAGTCACTTGACATGTACCTTTGTGAATTTTTTCGAGGTAGAACTCAAATATTAAATTTTGTTAAATGCCCAGGTTTTTAAATGGACAAAACCGTGTTTACCTCTATCACGTGACAATATGTATTTTGCGCAATCTATGTTTCAATAATTGATTGAAGACAGCAATTGGCCAACTTTTCGTAAATTACTGCATATTTTCAAACTGTATTTTCATGTTCAGAAACATTCTTCCGATTCTATAGTTAGTGTGCCTTATAGCTATTGTTTGAAATGCATCAGCCAGGGAGTAAAAAAAATTTAAAAAAGGAAAATAGATAAACCAACAAAAAAGCAAAAAAGAAATAACATCAGGGCCAATTGATCAAATTTTGTTTTATGAAATAACAGATTTAAATCAGGTGTTATTTTCTTCATTTTTTTATAAAACTTTTAAATGAACAAGGTTTAAAAAAAACTAACCAGAACTATAACCATAACATTTTTTCTGATGTTTTAATTTTGCGACCATGTATGTCCCCCCCCCCCCCCCAAAAAAAAAAAGTTTTTTGATTTGTTATTCTTCTTCGTTGTCGACATATATTTTAAGGCTCTGTATGATACTGTGTTTGGATTAGTCAAGCAAAAGACTCTTCTGCTAATTTACTTGTTTTACAGTAAACCCCAAATAAGCACTATACAATTAATGAAACAAAATTTTGGCGGTTTAATGGTCACTCAAATTTGATGGCAATTTCAACTGCTGTCTATAATGTTGATTTTTTTAAAGAAAAGAACAAAACGTAAACTTCGACATATAGAAAGGACACAGAAGATATTTATTACCATACATATTTACACCTTACAAACCATAATCAGTGGATGGTTTAAAAAGTCGCCCCGTACATTCAATCAGAGATGTTATATTTTCGAACCTTAAAGATCGTTCAGCACGACATTATTGTTGTGCTTGTGGTAATTTAGTTCTTTCTATTTGGCATGTTTCTTGTTGGGTAGTTCCAGTATTCCTTACTTGAATACTGTCAAATCACACTTAGGATATGTGGCCTGCTTTTTAAATTTGTCTTTTGTCGTCTTATCTGTGATAAGCAGGCTTCATAACCTCTGGTCCCCTTTCAAAGTTCCATTTTATTTAGTTACGCCCATTGATTTCTCGTTTAGGGCACACGCATTTTTTTTACTTGGGGACCATATGCCGCTTTTCATGGAATGGCACTTGCGTGACACATTTTTGTGTCCCCATTGTAATTAGAATCTGACAGAAAATTGAAAAAAAAACTTGTTATTGTTTTAGTTACAGTTTTTGGAACAGTTAAAGTATTAACAGTTAACTTTTTGATATATCAATTGATTAAATTTGGTTGGAAGTTTTACCCACTACTAGGAAATTACTGTTTACATATGACTTCACTGACCTTGGGAGATTTTTAATTCATCACCGGTAATTAGTTTATTGGGAAACAAAGATGGCGGCCTCCACCAGTGTTACAAATTGGTGGACATTGACCTAATTATGTGAGGATTTTCTTCAATTGACTATTGTAACACGTAAAGAAGGTATGTACAGATAAAACATTAAATATAAAATGTTTGTATTATTTTGTTTGCTATCTGAAAATTCGATCTAAAAATAACATCACTGGTATTTAGTATCACCAGGATAATTTATTTCCAGTGTCAAGTTGTTTTCCAAGTAGAAGTTTTTTCTCTTCATTACAATATGCCGTGGCTGTTATGTAATAGAAAGATTTGTATGAGGGGGCGTAGCCCCCGAGTTTTGATCAGATTGCCGGGTGTTTTGATGTTCTGTCTCTTTTGTATCATAGGCAAACATAAAAACACGTTCCCTGTTGTCATAATATGAAACCCCGGGAAACAAATAACTAATGAGCGAGCATCTGAATATAATATTTCTGTCGCATTCCCTTTCTCTTCCGTCACAATAAGTAAACCCCAGCAAAAATTAGCCAATCAATGGGCATGCTCTTAAGTGCGGGTAACATATACTTGCACTCCAGTAAACGCACTGTGCATGTATATGTATACGATTTAACACATTTTCAGCAGAAAGGTCCCCAAACTACAATACAAGTATATAAATTTAATGTACAAAGAACAAGGAAAATATCGAATAACATGAGTATCATTGTTTTTGTATAACGGACACTCAAAACAAGAGTAAATAATTATATGACAATTGTTAAGTATAGTGGATGTGTGCTTGAAGTTGTTGAAATCCCGTCCTGTTTTTTTTTAAATTAAGGGGAAAACAAAATGAGCTGCGTCATAACAAAACCAACATAATGGGTTTGCGACCAGCATTGATCCAGACCAGCCTGCGCATCCGCTTACAAACCCTATTACAAGTAGAGAATCATACACATTTTCATGACAATTAGGAAAATGTATCTCAAAGTAAAACGTTGTGACGTGTACAAAGGAAGTATACATTGTATACGGCACTTACAATCCAGTAAATTACAAAATAGATGTCAAAATAGGCAAAATGGCCCATACTGCATCAGTCAAGCAGAAGACATAAGGTGTTCTCTGTCAAGTAATTGTAATTGTTTATGCTAAAAAGTGAAAGTCTGGGTTCTAAATATTGTGTGAGACAAAATTTGTATTACTCAGAGTATATCACTCATTGCGTCGTCGACAAACTTGTCGAACTTTTT